>NC_081846.1:45717695-46001671 GCF_963259705.1 Myotis daubentonii
TGGATATTTTTGCTGTTCTTGTTTGTTCTGTCTAGTTAACTTTAATGGTCAAAAGTTCTAAAAAGTTCAATCAACTCTTTTAGGAAACCCCGACTTCTATGCCTCTCTCTCTCTCTCTCTCTGTGTGTGTGTGTGTGTGTATTATATTTTATTGATTTTTTTTTTACAGAGAGGAAGGGAGAGAGATAGAGAGTTAGAAACATCGATGAGAGAGAAACATCGATCAGCTGCCTTCTGCACACTCCCTACTGGGGATGTGCCCGCAGCCAACGTACATGCCCTTGACCGGAATTGAACCTGGGACCCTTGAGTCCGCAAGCCGATGCTCTATTCACTGAGCCAAACCGGTTAGGGCGCACATGTATATTTTATAGTCAAACGGTTGGCTTAGCCACTGCTCTGTCTGCATTTCTGCATAAGTCACCCGGAAGGTTCTTTAACTATTTGCTAAATCTCTCATTTCTGGAAAACAGGTTTTCTTTGGGGAAATATGTTTAATTCTCCATACAATAAGTAAGCAAAGAATTTTTTTGTTTTTTACTTTGACCAAAGAATTATTAAACTGACACAGTAAGAGAGATGTCCATACCCTGCCCTTGGAGCGAGGGGTGAGGGGACGACTGCTGAGAAAATATTTGCCCTCTAGGACAGAGTGTCTTTGAAGAGTGTGAACTCATGTGCTATTTCTCAGGAAGCTTAAGACATGGGAACCTAGTGCCCAGCAATTGCTGTGCTTCTTTTTCAGACTGGGCATTGCAATAAGCTCATTCCCAAAGTTGAATGGTGTGAGCCTTATAGGATGACTGCAGGGTGTGTCAAATTCTCCTGGAGCCTTCAGGTGACCTGGGTTTCAAGAAACAAATAGAAGAACCGTTTTCTGGTAAGACTTCTATCGCACTCTATTGCTTGCAGGAATATAAGTATACTTATATCCTCTGGTCCCACCCACACTCTCCAGGGATAAGTGGAGTAGGCACAATCTCCATTTTCTACTGGGGAGACTGACAGGCAGAGAAGGGGTACCTGCAAAGTGATGAGGCTGAGAATTGAACCTCATGTGTCCCAAACTCCAAGCCCTTAGCTTCTGCAAGAACCACATTCATCACTGCAAACCATGGCCCCGGGCAGATGTTCACCCACAGATGCAACACTAACACCTCGTCTATCCAGGCTGCAGCCAAAGGATTCAGAAGACAATGGAGCATTCCATTAATATGCACTATGCAGCTAAATAAAAGTTTTGGCATGACCTGCTTTATGATAAGAAAATAAACTGCAAAGTAACTAATGCCAGAAAACACAGTCTATTTGGGGGTTGGGGGAGGGAGTAAGATTGAAAAATACTGATTATGGGCCAGTTCCACATGTGTTCTTTATAAAAATTTTGGGTTTGGATATGAAGATTTTCAAGCTCCCTCTCTGAACTTCAGTGAACTTTATTGGCATAAACAATACACATTCAGATGAATAGTCCCTAATAAAGATCGGCTATAGAGTTGCCTTTTACCTACATGCACTAAAGTCAGGTTCGGCAGGTAAGCATTTCAAAGGCATCCTGGGGCAGGCAAGTGCCACAAACCTTACAGCAAAACAACGCTGTGGGAGTCGCTCTGGAGCGTTCTGCATTTTAGCAGCAGGCAGCCCAGGACCAAGCACGGGCGTAAAAGCTGCCGCTGCTGTGAGCCACGGCACAAACACTATTCAACCTCACAAAAAAGACTGACAGAGTAAACTAGCAGCCAATTTGAACCAAGGATTTCGAAACCCCTTTATGTGTAACTCCCTTTTGAACATGGCAGCATATATGAAAATTATTTCCTTTATTAGTGCAAATGCAAATTTCATTTGGAAAAAAAACAACAACACCGCGGCTACGGTGATAATACTGCACGTACCATTTTTTCAAAGTTGACTAGATTGTCAATGAACGTCTTGTTCCCCTCATGAGTAAATGTCATATCTGCAAAGAAATAAAAGTCACATTCTGATCCCTAACAGAAATATGTCACACCAAGAAACCACAATAGCACCATTAGATTATGCTGGAGGATTTGCATAACACTGCAGTTGAAAAAAGCTGACAATAGTTCCTTTTATGTTAGGTGGTTAACTTTCTAAATCACTTTACCTGCGGTTAGTAAAATTTCCCCACTAACCCTCTGTTTTACTCTCAAGGCTTCCAAATTGTGGATTCCTGCTCCTCCAATCATCTTCCCAACCCTATCAGAAAAATCAAGACTGAGAGGAGATGCAGAAGGTGGAAGGATGCCATCATTCTTCCCCAAAAGATCAAACTGATGAGGCTCTTGTTCATTTCCTCTCCCATCTACTCATCGCTGGCGTGGCCTGCGCATTTTCTTAGAATTACCTTTGATGAGCAAAGGCATGAAGGGGATGAGAGGAGGCTCCAGCTTAGCGACTGTCAGCCGGTAGGCCCGGTGGTTTCTTGAAGGATCCTTCAGGGAAACAGAAAGGCTGATGAACAATTAATGACACATGCACCACTCCCCTGACCTCCCACACACCCCGCCTTGTCATCCCACAATCAGGGAGCTTGGGATCAAGCGAAGCTACAAAAGAAAGGTAAGACTTAGCTAAACAAATTGATTTGTGTTTTAAAACAACTTTACGTGACAGGAAAGTAATTTGCTTTTTATTTCCTTTCATGTTTGAAAGGGAGATCTGCCCATAGGGATCAAGGGGAGGGACTCCTTTGATCGCAAATATAAAACCTGTAACACAAACCCCAACCAGGAACATCCCTTCTCCCAGAGCGCTGCTCCTTCCCTGAGTTCGGATCGCCCTCTCTGCCCTGCACAGCCAGTCCCGACTTGCCCTTTCCGAAACCATCCCATCACTCCTGCCAAGTCCCACTTGCTCCTTTTCTGCCTGTTAACACCTCCCAGCCAGTGAGGAGAAATAATTTTGGCAAGCCAAGAAAAATGCAACTTCCAACCCACAGCCAACCTGTGCTCGATGGAGGGGATCCTATTATACTGCTTTTCTTAGTTACACAAATTGACCTTATGTGGGACATAAGTCCTCTTTAAGTTAGTTCCTGAGGGTGCCATTCATTAGTCAGACATGCTTGTTTTAGCAGCACTAAAACGGGATCATAAACTTCTTAAAGTCATACAAGGACAGATAAAATTTCTGAAATGGGAACTTCAATTCAGCTAATCAGACACTGGATTAATGCCGACAGGGAACAGAATAAAGGAGCCACTGTCACTTACCATTAAACTTTCAAACTCCGCATAGAACTTCTTGAACTTGCTTGGCAGTTTCTGTTAATGAAATGAAAATGCCACACTCGCACGGCAGATTCGATATCTAGGTGTGCATCACGTGCTACCATTTCTGGGGGAAATGTATTTCTTTGGCTCTTAATCAAACAGCTCCCAGACAGCAAACAGCTCCCGGACAGGCCAGACCGTAATCTGCCCTGTCACTTGAGGATAATCTTCTGGAATACAGAGAACTCATCTTTTAAAAGTCTTAACCTAGTTCAGTGGTCGGCAAACTGCGGCTCACGAGCCACATGCGGCTCTTTGGCCCCTTGAGTGTGGCTCTTCCACAAAATACCAGCTCTTCCACAAAATACCGACTTCTGCGCATGGGCCACGAAGTTTCAATCGCACTGTACGTGTGTGCGTGCCCGTACGTGGTATTTTGTGGAAGAGCCACATTCAAGGGGCCAAAGAGCCACATGTGGCTCGCGAGCCACGGTGTGCCGACCACGGAGTTGAACCAAAAATCACTATGGATGCTTTGGTCTTCATACTTTTATAATGTTTTCTGAAATGCACTATTCATTGAGAGAACTGCATTCCCAGAGTACAGATGTTTTGGAACCGAACTCTCTGATTCCCACAGTTAGGAATTTAGACCAGAGACTATTAGGATTACAAATTTGAGAAACTCCCCTTTTTAAGCCTTCTCCCTTATGATGTGAGCTACAAGAGAACAGGGATTTTCACCAGTTGTGTTTACTGCTGTAGCCTTAGTACCAAAAAGTGTCAGGAACACAGTGGGTGCTCAATAAATATTTATTTGGCTAGATTAGACCTGTGTTTTACAGACATGAAGTCCCACAGTTTAAATGAAATGCCCAACGTCACACAGCTGGCTATGGTCGCAGCCTCTGGAATTCTATCGCCTGCTTCCTCCCTTTCCTGTGGCCTCTCCTGTCTGCGCCACGCTCTCCTACCCAAGCATTTCCCACCCAGGATTTCTCAGCCCTGCTGTCACACACAAACGACAGTTCCACCAATTTAGTAATTTCTCATGCTTATCCTTGGGCACATGATTCAGCACCACTGACTGTACCTGTGCATCTACCGCAGTAGGCCGATACTGAAACGTCTTCAGTCTATGGTTCCCAGCTTTTAGGAAAGCTGAACTTTCCCCTTCTGACTGGGCCACACCAAGAGAGAGCAGCATGACCCGCTTGCCGTCCTGCGGCTCTGGGAGCACTGACCGTCTGGGCCTCAGAGATTTCCAGCTCTGCTCTGCACAGTGACGTCATCAACCTATTCACAGAAAAACTTTCCTCTTTCCCCCTCATATCTGAGTCAGTTTGAATAGTCCCACTTAGTCATTGTAAAATATTATTTTGTTTTTAGGAAGCCAAATTCACTTTCCTGGCACCTATTTTCAATTTAGGCTTCAGGGACACTTGATTATCCTTGCCTCGAGGGGATGTTCAAAGGGATGAAAGCTGGGTGGGCATCAAGAGACGCAGGATCTCATCCCACACGAAGTATCCAGATCCTCATACTAGGAGATAACGTTCCACGAACACGGGCAATTTTTAAAATTAGGAGTGAATTCATTTTGCTTAGACCTCTCACACTAGTTCTCTTTCTCTACTTAGCTGGCTTTTGTGTCAAAGGCAGGAAGGCGTATGGTAATAAAACAATGTTGTGGGTCTTAATACTATTATCTACCTACACCCCAAAGCAGGGGTGCTCAACGGGGCAATTGTGCACACACCAGGGAATACTGGATAATGTCTGCAGACATTTCTTGTTGTCATGGGTGTGGGGTGAGGTGGCCAGTGCCGCTGGTAATCAGTAGGCTGAGGCCAGGGATGGTGGTAAGTGTCCTACCACGCAGAGGACGGCCCTCACACAGAATGACCCTGCCCCAAATGTCAATACTGCTGGGGCCAAGGACCTGTTCCAGGTTACCACCGCCACGCGCTTTATCGCCATGCGCTTTATCTCACATCGGCCTTTGCCATGTGGTTTAACGTGATATTTTGTTCCGCTCATGGACAGTTTCATGTGGTTGGGGGTCAGGCGCCGGTGCCCACACTGCTCATGCAGCATCCCGGTTCTCACTGCAGTTGCAGGGAAGCCCTTGGGAGCGCTTGGCAAGTCCAGGTAGATAAACCCAAATCAAGGCTTGCAGGCGATGAAAGGTTAATCTTCTCTTTTCAGCAACATGCGAGGATGAGAAGAGAAGCTCACAGAATGAGGGATGCTTTCCTGTTCCCCGTGAGACAGGAGGACTGGCCAGGTATTTCTCTGCCTTTGCTGACTGCAGCGCCCCCCTCTCCCCCCAACAAGCCTCCATTTTCCTCTTTAGGAGGAAAGGGGACTCCGACAGTGTTTCCCACATGCGACAGCCTTCATGTCTGGCTGTTGTCGTGCAGGACCTACACGGGGCCTTCCCCTACCCCTGGGAGGCTTTATACTTCTTTGATCATCCCAACCAACTCATTTGCATGCGAGGGGCAGGAAACAGGTTGGGGAAATCTGAGGGGAACCCCTAGGTCTCCAGAGAGTTCCCTGGGCTCAGGACAAGGGAGCCTGCGCAGTGGCTTCGCTGCTCAGCTCCCCTGGCAGCACTAAGGCTGTCCTTCTGGGTGGAAGGGGACACAGCTGCGAGGCACGTGGGCCTCGCCAATGCCCTCATTCCTATATTCAGGGGATGAGCTGCTGTGTGCTGCATCTGCCTGGAATTTTAAGAGAAAACCAAGACAGAAGGACGTGTGAGGACCTGCCCTCTAAACAATGTTTCCCTTGAAGAAAACAGTGTCAAAAGGGACACGGGGAAGGAAACCTTTCACGGAAACATTTAGAGATGCCATCAGCTGCCCGGAGCACCCGTGCAAACCCCGACTCTGTTATCTCCTTCTCGCCCTCTTTCTGTGTCCCACTTGCACAGGCTTTTTATTTTTAGTAAGCGTCTATTTTTGTGTGCATGTCCTCTTGGAGCTTAGTCTTCCTTTGACTACATACCTCCTCCGTACACGAAAGGACAATACCTTTTCGATGCGCACTCCGAGGCACATTTTGAGGACTTAGCTAATGAAAAAAATGAAGATGTCCTCTAGCATAAATGATCAACTATCAATAAACCACTGATCACATTTGCTACCGAAGTTCACAACACACTTGCATAACTTTTGCCCCAAACTGACTACGAGCCAACTGCTGTTCCTCCATCCACAGCCAGGTCTGCCAGGCAGTTGGTACTCAGCTGGGCCAAACAGTTGGCCTTCTGGCTAATTCTCCCAGAAGCAAAATGACTACTTAGAGGGGAGAAAAAAGGATCTTCTGTCTTCTCTTAATTATAGATAAGGTTTATTGCAAAAGGAATAACCAGACATCCCAGAGAACAATGGGATCTATGAGCAAGACCTTTGTTGTTGATTCCCACGACACCTGGGAACTAGACTTAGGCTTATTTACATTATATAGACCGAGAAGCTGAGAACCCCTCCGCACACTTCAGGACAATACCTTTTTCCGTCCACACTCTGCGGCAACTGGAAAAGGGAGACAGGTCACCTCCCTCAAAGTGTCCCCCCTTTCCCATTGTTACACGAGTGTGAGTGATATTTCTATACAGAAAGCTCACGGGTGAGCCTGTGTTTTTATTCTTCAGGCAAAAGTCACAGCTGGATCTCAGCTGAAGCTTACCTCCCACGTTAGTGCCAAGCGGCTCACAGCAACATTACTTAGGCCCATGACGATGGCAAAAAAGGAATTCAGATTTTTGTATTCCTTACAGCTGAAACACAAGAGGCACAGGCTTGAGTAAAATACCACTTTTGAGTGAGATAAAAACATTAGAGTTTTTATTTGCTGCTAGTCATTCATATTTGTCAAGACTCCTTTATGAGACCGGGCGATGACAGATTGAACGCACCGTGTAAGGTCCATGTGGGTGACCACGCTCTGCGGTTTGGTTTCTCACTGTAATTTTAGAAAGGTGATGGTTTGGGCTAAGTCCAGGTTTTGTTTTTGTTTTTAATATACTCTTACTGATTTCAGAGAGGAAGGGAGAGAGAGAGAAACACCAATGACGAGAGAGAATCATTGATTGGCTGCCTCTGGCACGCCCCATACTGGGCATGTGCCCTGACTGGGAATCCAACTGTGACATCCTGGTTCATAGGTCGACGCTCAACCACTGAGCGATTCCGGCTGGGCTTAGCCCAGGTGTTGAGAAGGAATTTAAAGACACCTGCCCTAGGTGTCTCTGTTATCTCCTTCTCGCCCTCTTTCTGTGTCCCACTGCCCTAGGGACGGTTATCATGACCCCAAAGCTTGCTGAAAGCCTCGTGGGACCCGAGGGAAGCATCTCAGATAGCCACATTGATTTGGGGGAAGGGTTTGCACTTACTGCAAAATGAGTTCTTCTTTCCCTTTTCAAGGAGCAGGTATGGAGTTGGGGTATTAATCCAAGTACCTGGGCTAAATATTGCCATGCTAATAGGTGTCTTTGGTCTTGCCCCACAATATTCTTATTCCCAAATATATATTTAGAAAAGCTAATAGTGGCATAAGTATAGATTCAAAATGATCAGCTTCATTAACATCAATAAAACACAGAGAAAATAGGTTATTATTATTATTATTATTATTATTATTATTATTATTATTTTTTGGTCAATTGCTTAGGTGTTTTTTTCTCAGCTTTAAAACTCCTTGAGTCAACAGGGATCATGGCAGGTACATTGGCCTTTTTTGATAGCTTAGAAGCGTTTGCGGGGCAGCGGGAAGTTGTGGTGGCTGCAGCACTGTGATTTCCTGTTCTCTCTCCAGCTGCCAGAGGAGGTGCCCTGCTTGCGTAACAGTTTTGTAAAAGGCGAATTAACTTGTAGCATTTGCTGCCCCTGTTCTTGCAGAGATGGCAACGAGGGGTTCTTCAATGGTCTGTGTGGAAATGGGAAGACATTTCGGAGATGCTCCAGTGTATCTGACCCCATCAGTGCAAAAGGGAGCAGGCCAGGGCTGAAGGCAGTGAGCACGATCATGTGCACACTGCCTTTGTCCTGTCGATGTGGTCTTAAAAGAAAGCAGGCAGGATGCAGACTTGCCCTTCTGGTCACTACTCTGGTCACTGTTTGAAAGTGACTACCCCCCTAAGCAAGCCATGACATTTCTCTATGCCTCAGTCTTATCACCTGCAAATGGGGATGATGGCATTTGGACCCCCAAGTTCCCACAGTTCTGGGCGGGTCAAAGACCTTCAACAGGATATGCTGAGGGTTCTCTAAAAAATACCGGACCACATATCGATGCCACTGGGCTTAGCCCTCAGCCTGCAGCTCTTGGTCGATGAACGTGTGCAATCTTCTCCTCAGGGCTGTGTAAGCAGTGCCACTGTAGGACGGCACGGATTCATAATGGTTCAGTAAGATAAACCAATGAAAACTGCAGGTCCAATCCACTACTCATTTACGTAATCAGAAAGAGGAGAGACAAGAAAGGCAAAAATAGGTTTAAAAAAGTCCTGAGCTCTGAGAGGCTCTGCTGCGTCGCCCCGTAAAATCACGGGGCCGGGCCCCCACGGCTTCCCGGTCTCCCGCGTCTGCGTGCAGACTGCCGCTCGTCCCCTGGCCGCACTTGGCGCTGCCAGGCTGAGGGGAGGAAGAATGTGCTCCTTGCACCGGGAAGGCATACATTGTCACAGTTTCCATAATCATCTCCTCCCAAACATGTGAAGGCATTTGTCCTTTGCGACAAGGCTATTCAGGCTCCCAGGGAAAGTGGCTACACTCCGAACCAGAAATTCATAAACAACCTTTTACCACATCTTTCTTCAAAAGGGAAGCTTTTCCCAATTAAGAGAAACCAGCATTTGAATCCAGGGGATTTGGATATCCTGGGAACCTTCAAATTTTTGGCAAAAAAAAAAAGGCAGCAGTTGGCAAGCCAATGTCAAGCAGCACTGACTTCTTTGTTTAGCCCCGGAAATCAGCCTCTGTATGGGATCTAAACTGCTTGGCTCAAGAAAATTGCCTGGCTGGGATCACTGTGCACCCCACCTTCCTGCACCCCCAGCTCCCTGCATTCAGAAAGGAAAGACGTCTCCCAGCCACAGGCCACATTTAGCATTTTATTTTTAGCACTGTGGTGATACCAAAAACATGGACGTAAACAGGAGGTTGTCAGGCCTATCTAAATAGCAGAAGATTAAATTCAGGTCAGGGAGAAATCTAACTGGCCCCTGCAGTAAATAAATTGTTTCCCATGAACTGCTCTTAAATAGAATATTTATAAGATGCTTGCTTTTTCTGATGTTTTATGGAGATGATTTTCATGTACCAGGTTAGCTCGCCGTTAGGCATTTTACCAATTTTATTCAGGCTGAGTTGGAAGTGCGTGTGCCCACTGCCCTCTACTGGTGAGAATGCATCATGTTCGACACTGACTTCAAGGGCCTCCTGAAACCGAACTTTCCACAACAGAACTTTGCCAACACCGAAGGAGGCACAAAAGTCTGAGTAGTTCAGAGCAAAAAGGGGTCACGATTTCGGCCCCTGCATCAATGCTGTAAGATGTTAATTTATATAAGGATGTCAAATATGACAAAAACAGGATGCAATTCATCTTTTACAAGAGGGCGATTATTCTTAAGCCCCGTGGTCGGTCCTGGTGCACAAGGAGACCCTGTATCATGCTTTTCTTTTTAAGGTGTAGACCGAGAGGACAACATAAAGACGCAGCCCCAACACTTTTCTCTTCCCACGCTAATGATACTTACTGGGCTGCTATTTTAATAAATTTTTTTAAGAGCTGAACACGCTTGCTGGGCTGGGAACAAAGGCAAATCTCGGTGACAACCCAAAACTGAATTTCATTAAATCTCCTCAGAAACAAATCCAAGTTTGCTGTGGTCTTTTTAAAATTATGCCTTCCAAATGTGTGATAGATTAGCTCCAGCTAGAAGAGAAAGGAAAACAATGTCACTTCTTTGCTTTTCAATCAAAAACACCAGCAAGGCTTCTCCCTTTGTCCAGACAAATCAACGCTGGTCAGCGAATGTGGACGTAATCACTGACCAGGATTCCATCTGTCCTCTGGGCCCGAAGGGCTTCCAAGGGGCTTGCGAAATATATTAACGGTCAACGAGGTGCTGCTGGCTTCATGTACTCGGGGACACAGAGCTTACTGTAAATCATACAGATTTTTCTTTAACACTCAAAGGCTTTATGGCAGGCTGTATTAATAAACTGAGTATTAAAACAACGATCATGTGGTTTCCACATTGCAGCCCGCATTAGCATCGGCAGCTGAGCGGTGCCAGCAGCGGCCGCGGGAACGGCTGTGTACCTGCTAACGCTCTCAATCAAGCGGCTTACCTCATGCACGCAGTTGAAGAGCTCCCAATCATAAATTGTCATCTGGTATGCTAAATCTTTCGAGCTCATCAGTTCAAAAGTTCCCACTGTTCCGACAGTTGGGCCTTCCTGTTCTGGCAAGGGCGTCTATGAATAATCATGCAAAAATATATCAGCATCTCAAAACAGCCGCGCACTTACTGCTGACTGCTTTAAGGAGGGGAAAGGATTCGGGTCAGGCTTTCGGGAACATCTTGAAACTCTGCTTTTACCCAGAGGGCAAAGAGGCCTTCACTCCCCATGCTCACTCGCTCCGGTACCCTCTCTCTACTCATCGCCACTCTGATCAGTTTCACTGGCTGGAACACGTGGACATTACAAGTCAGATTCAGAGCAGCGTGACAGGGAGGCTCCCTCCTGCCTGGGCCTGGGAGCTCCCTGGAAACAATGCCTTTTCTCTGGTAACGATGTGAGAGGTTCCTGGAGGCTTTCCCCTCCTATTTCCCAGGGAAGCTGTTCCAACAGGCACGGCCCGTCTAGCCACAGGGCTAGTTACTACCTACCCTGCTGGGGCTGGTGACTGTGGTTGAGTTGCCACAGCTCCATCTCTTACAGCACGTCGCCTGGGTTACAGGTGACGGGGCTCTGTGTGCTGCGGTGCATCCCTCTCCAGGAGATGTTGTGCAAAGGACGGTTCTCACATGGGCCTGGTGGTTTGGGCAAGGTCTCAGAAACCCAAACTCCGCTACTCTCTGGAAGTCCCTCAGTCAGAACTTTCCATCCAACTTACTTATTTCCTTTTACTTTATGAGAAGTGATTTGCAGTCCTTTCCTTAGTAAAATAAATGATTCATATACATCGGAAACATGTATGAAATATTAATACCTATCCCTCTATGATATATGTACAAAGTTATACAAGTCATAGGAAGTGAACAAGAATTTCCTTCATATCATGCACGCCATATATAGATATTCAGTATTTAGACTGGAAGTACAACACTGTACAAGTTGTACCATCATCATTATTGTCACCACCCTAACTGTGACACTCTATAAACCGCATTCCGGGCACTAAAGAAATGACATATTCAGGATGTGGGCGGTCCCTGCATTTGAAAGTTGGCATCTAAGAGAGGAGTGCGCCCTGACCAGCAAGTACCACACCGCACATCAATAAAGAGTCAACTGCTGGCATTCATTTGCACGAATGCGGGGCAGACAGAGGCATCAACACACACCTGACTCCCAGATACACAGATAACCAGGTGGGAGAGCGTGAATGAGCTTTTGGAGAGTTAGTGGGCATTTGGAATGAAGTAGGGGCTGAAGAGGCTCTTGGAGAAAGAAGCCGGGCTTTGAAAGACGAAGCAGACAAACTCTGGGTGGGTTAGAACAGCGAGGATTTCCCTGAGCACCCGGGGTGGTCTGCTACAGCTTAAAAGATGGCCAGAGAGGCACGGAGGTGGGGAAGCTGCCATCAGCCTGGCTTGGCAGGGACACAGAGCGCGGGCCCAGCTTTTAGAAAGCCTCTGAGTACAGGATGAGGCGGGGGTTTTGTGAAAGGCCAGGTTAGTGCCAGCCTCACAGAGTAACAGAGTCTAAATCTAAACCCCACTCTGACTACAGACTTGGACTGACTCCCTAACCTCCTGGATGTTGGTGGCCGGCTCTGGCAAGTTGAGATCACAGTGCCGAGTACCCAGGCGTGTTGAGAGGGCTGGATGGGAATAACTGAAGTGTAGCACGGAGCACAGTGCCTGGCACAGGGGAGGCCCCTTATCCCGCCCCCCGCCCATCAGTCCCCTTCCTAGACGCGTGGAGCACCGCAAAGGTGCAGGACCAGGTGATGAGTGCACCTGGATGTAAGAGGCGAATACTGTTGTTCCTGATTTGCTCTGTGCAGGGACAGAGGGCAGGGAAGACAGACAATGATGTCAAGGTTCTGAAACTTAGGGAGCCAGCCTGAAGCTGACGGGCAAGCAGCTTATGGAAGCAGGTAAGGAGGGTGGCTTCAGCAGGTAGGTGTTAGGTAGGAAAGCTGGGGAAGCTTATAGATGCTCGCTCGGTCTGAGGACGCCTCTCGGGCTCAGACTGGCCCTGCATTTTCTCCCTTCCCCTCACAGTTGCAACTGTGACCACAGCCGCTCTGCTCCTCTGTGGAGCTGCCCTCCCACTCCGTGCCATGGGTCTGCTCTCCTCAGGGGGCCCACATCCCTGTCTCTTGCCCTTGAGGCTCCAGGACTTCCCATAGAGGGGACAAATGAACCGAACAACTGCAGGGAAGATGCCAATATAAATAATAGGCAAAGTTCTTTTACTTGTGGATACGGGTCTATCATTCCTGCATCCCTTTTGAGAGAATAACAGAAAGCCCTGTTGAATCTTTACCTTTTTTTTTTCCCCAAGTGGGCAGGGCTCACTGAGTGAGTCTCCTCCCTTTTTGGCCAAGGACAGGCTGACCCCATCCCTCCATGAAACTCCGATGTGAGCAGCCACAGGCTCCTCTGTGTAAGTGGGGAATGGACCTGCTGACCAATGGCATCTCCTCGGGCCCCTGCCACGTGGGCGTCCCTGTGCAAACTTCGCACAGGGGAGGCACCGCGGGGCGTCTGCGGGGTCTGCGCTGCACACACAGACCCGGAAACTGCCTGCCGGGAGGTACAGCACGCCCAGACTCCTGCTCTGCTCTTTGTTGGGAGCTGGTTTCTTTGTTAGGCCTGGGTGGTGGAGATTGAGAGGACAGCACTGTTCCCCTCCCACTTTCCAAATGAGGAAACTCAGACATAAAAAGGATGTGCTGATTGTCAGTGACAAAGAGATGGTGAAAGTAAGCTGCCATCCCAGCTTCCCTCACTCCTCGCGCTCCCACACACTGCGTGACTCGCTCTGGGTCCTCACTGGCCGCACTCAGTTCTCGTTCCACGCTGGTGTCCCTCATTACGCGGTGAGTTCCCAGAGCCACAACCATCTACAATACCTGGAGTGGCATAGTAGGCACTGAATAAACGTCGAAGGAACCAGTGAATGGATCCAAGTAGAACCAAACCACAGTACGGTGGGATCGTACAATAACTGGCTCTGTACTAATAGTGACGCCTTAACAAAATGTCAAGAGCATTTACAGCTCCAGCATCCATGCCCGTAACCAACTACGATAAATTGCTGGCACTCTGCTAATTCCAGACAACACAATTTCGCACCTCGATTTGTTCTGTTCTTGGCTGCTTGTGTTAGTCTCATAGTAACTGTCACAGGGATGCCAGTCTAGGGCCACACAGGAGCTAGCACAGCACCGAGCGCAAAACAGACACTTCCTAAGTGCATGCCGGCGGCGCCCAGGCTTTGGCCAGCATTCTGGGCTGCAGACTGGCCCCGTGCACCCCTGTTCCCAGAAGGACTGTCCATAAAGAAATCTGTAGAAAGCTGGAGAAGGAGCTGCATGTCTTTGGTTTTGTGAGGCTGGTAAGGTCTGACCACATAATTTCGTCTGATGACATAACTTGCAGAAAAAGTTAAACAAGTTCACGTCCCGGGTGCTTGTTGCAAAGTAAATTCCTTTCAATTGCTCAGGCCTTAAAATGGAAGACGAGCAAGGACTAAGAACTTGTAAGGCTGTGGGATGATGTGCAAATAAACAGAGGCTTACGAGTTAGTATCTGCCCCCCAGGGAGCTGGAGACAGTCCACGAGATCCGTCTGGACACCGCGGCCCTGCGCACTGTGGCCAGGAACCAGCTGGCAGGAGAGGCCTGAGCGTCATGTGGCCAACTCATCCCGCAGCACCCCCAGCGGCGGCCCTGAGCGGGCTTCTGACGGCTTTCATTTCCAGGCGAGGGCCGCATGACTCATTTACAACATTATTGCTGCCTAGTCCCTCAGTGGGAAATATTTATTTTTTAGAAAGCAGAGAATGGAGATGGCTAAAAGACATATGAAGAGGATGGTGAGCAGACTCAGATCCTATAGCGCTGGTGGTGGAGGAAAGGCAAGGGGGCTCATGGGCCAAGACCCAGGAGGGAGCAGTGAGAGGACTGAGGCTATGTAGCTAAGTTCCTCTCCAGGTGAATTCAAGACACTGCAAAAATCCGCTGAGCTGTGCTAGAGTGTGCAAAATGGCTCTCCCCAACCCAGAACGCCAGAATTATGAGGAAAACAAGCTCTAAAAGTCCAAGGAGGGAAATCTTGATTTACCTGTAATATCTAGTTGGAAACTTGAAGGTATTTGTGCAGTGATGTAGTTAAATGCTCCCCCCAAACGCAATGCAGTTCACCTCTAGCCCCTGAATGTTCCAAGATGGAAAAACAAGTCCTCTATCCTCTGAATTGTAGCAGGCTTTGTGAGGTACCCCCTTCCCCCTACACACACCCAGGGTACTTTAACAGCTACTCGCCTCCATGCCTAATTTTTATGGGATAAATAGAAATGCACCCTACCACCTGCATAAGAGAGTAGGCTCCCCAGTTATTAGCACGGACTAACTAATCCCGTATTCACCGGGAGCTCTGTGTGGCTGGGAACCAGGGTCTCGGAGATGTGGGTAAGGCTGTTTGGTCCCTGGTGTTTCCTACATGGGACAGACACTTTGGGGGAACAGTAATTTTCATAGGCTGGAGAGGGCTTTGCCAAAGTATGATGAATCAGAATAGCTTGTCTGAAAATTATTTTTATCCTGTTCTAATTATTCATATTTTCATATTAATAATTAATTTGGGAATATTTCAAGGAGGTTAATTACTACAGAGTTCTGAAAGCTGCATTACGCCCCAATAGTGGTGCTACTTGGCTTATTCCACAAAGGAAAACCTAAAGCCCAGGGCATCTCAAATGAACACCCGGGGCCCACCCAATAAACCGCAGGAAAGGAAAGACACCAGGTAGCCTTCGAGATGTTTTTAGCAACTAGGTTCGGCATGACTGCCACGTGAAGCTGCAGACAAGTTTTTCTGATTGCAGACGCTGCTCCGAGGGGCCACCCACACCTACCAGTGAGTCGAATTGCTCTCGTGGGCAAGCAAACAGGCGTCCATTAACGGTGAGCGTCGTAAATACTGAAACATCATTAGGTTTGAGCACCACCTTTTCTGTGAACATAAAAAGCATGAGATTGCCTATTAAATGCATCTGAGATTTGCTGCACTGCCCTAATCACACCAACAAATTGCCAGCTCCGTGAATTGCCGGGACACGCAGAGCGACTGCATAAAATTCAGCGCTGAAGGGGCCGCTGAATAAAAAGGCCACAGCGCTCACACAGGCACTCGGCACTCAGGATGCCATCAGAAAGAACCAAAAAACAGCCTGCAAATACCCGAGTGTCAGCTCGCCCAGTTCTGTGCTGCAGGTCTAATTACATACAAAGCCACACTTGCTATTTTTATATGACAAGTCATCTTTCCCGGTGGGAATCACACCCAGGCTTTGGAGATGGAAAGATCACTTTTAGAAAACGTAGGCGGAGGGTTCTGAGACCCCATAGGACTTTAGATGCAAAGTTTATTATTATTTTTCACTTATTTCTAAATTCGGAGGACAATTGCATTACCTGCATTAAGCCTTCTATATTTTAAAATTAATCCATTTGTTTATTTAGAATTTACTACATACTGGACACTACTCTAGGCAATGAGGAAACAGAAGGGAACGATGCAGAAAAAAAATCCTAGTTCAGAAAGAGCTGATATCATAGTGAGGAGGCAGTGACCAAGACACCTGTATTATCAGAGAGTGAGAAGTGGAGAAAGGAGTGCAGCAGGGAGGAGGCTAGGTAGCATGTGCAAGGGGGAAAGGTACAATTTCAGAAAGGGAATCGAGCAAAGGAAGGGGTCCTCAGGGAGCCACTGCCCTCTGGGTGAAGCTGAGGAAGTGAGGGACCGACCAGGACAGCTGTGGGAAGAATGCACAGAGGGTGGGTGAGGGCAGGCCTCCTGGGCCCTGGGCTACTGGGACAGAAGTGGGAGGAGAAACGTTGGGAGAGTCCAGCATACACTTCAAAATTCTACACCAGGCATCATTTGTCTTCAAAGGTGGCAGAAATGGCTCCCCTAATCCTGAAAGATTCCCCAAATGGCTGTCAAATCATTGCTGGATAAGGAACCTTACCGCTCCTTCCTCCTGGCTCTCCTGGCCACACGTGCTATACTCACAGACACACTGAGTGGCCAGCAAATATATGATGAATGACATTTCAGGAAAGCAGAGACTAATCAAGTAATCCCATGGGGAAAACACTCCTCCTGTGGTTTGATGACTTAGGCTCCAGAGCTACCTCATGAGGAGAGGGACCATCATCAGCTGAGAAGAACTAGCCTGTGACCAGCTCCAACTTCAGACTTTAGCGTGTCATGCCAGATGCTCTCTTAGAGCCCATGTTTCTCAGAGCTCCAAGGCCTTGAGCATTTTTTCTTTAGGGTTTGCATGGAAAGAACTCCAGGCTGACATCCACCCAGAGCCCTCAGTCCAGCTGCCTCAGCTCGATCACTTCCCTCTTTCTGCTGTAGAGTGGGCACTTACCCAGCTCACTGCTAACCATGTGGCCTCCGTTATTCACGGCAGGACACACAGCACCAACTTGTCCCTTTAGATCAACATAGAAGGGCCACACTCACTCCTGGTGGGGTTTCTGTTTGGCTGGGCTATCCCATTTCGCTGAAGCTCCAAGTACTAAGTGAGACTGTTACCTCCTCCGGAGCTCATCTTGACGATGATCAGGCCTTCCCCGGAGCCCAGCTTGTCTGCAACTGCGCTGATGACTTCCCTCACCGAGGCGGCCACCGGCACCCGAATGGTTGTGTAGGTGTGGTCCATGCAATAAACCTTAAACAGAACTGTTGGGAAGGCAGCAGCAATGTGGTCAATCAGTCTTAGGAGTTCTTAAGAAAACCATAAGCTATGCAAAATGCTTAGACATCCTCCAAAATTTGCATCATCTTGCCTTCTTACTATTATATTTATTTGGGCTCATCTACACCTATGCCTGTCCCCTTCTAAAATTTACCCTTAGCAGTGGTCTAAGAATAAGTGCATGGTCCCCAATTAAAAAATAACAATAGCCCGGTAGGTGTGGCTCAGTGGTTGAGCATCAGCCTATAAACCAGGAGGTCATGGTTCAATTCCTGGTCAGGGGACATGTAGGGGGTGTGCAGGAAGCAGCCGATCAATGATTCTCTCTTATCATTGATGTTTCTATTTCTCCCTCTCCCTTCCTCTCTGAAATCCATAAAAAAAAATATTTAAAAAACAAAACAAAACAACATCAACAGATTATTTGTGAAAACCCACAAACAGATCATGGGGGAAAATGAGAAGCAAGGTTCAGTCAATTTTCTGGGTCTGCTCCTGTCTGGGAGCCTTTCTTTTCTCACAGTACGGGGAGTGCTGTGTTACAGGCTGATGACCAGGTTACTGCTGCCTGGTGTGGCCGTGTGGGCCAACAGTGACACCTCTGCAAACAGGAGCGCTTCTGCCTGAGGAGTAAACACAGGCTGCCGGTCCTGCTCTCTTGGTCACTGGTTTGTGTACTTCGGGGCCGGACCACATAGCTTGGGTGGCCTTAGGTCAGCAGATAGGTATGTGGCACCCACAGGCTCACCTCTAAACACACAAATCCTGGAAGCAGTTCTAGCTACTGTAATGCTTGGGTTTAGAAGCAACTCCTAAATTCCAAGGTTCATTTGTGAGTTAAAATAAAAAAAAATTTGATCATTGATATTCGTTTCATTTTGTTTTGTTTTGTTTTTTGGAAAAAAATCTTAAACAACCAAATAGTAATGGCCATCCTCTGCACCTTCCTGGTGGCTGCTCATGAGGCTGTGCTCAGGGCCAGGGCCTCCCCTGGGGCAGGAGGCCTGCTCCGCAAATGACCCTGGCCCCCCGCCTCTGCTGGGCATCTGCAAAGTGCCACCTACTTTCCTACCAGCTCTTCCCAGAGGTGGGCAACCTTGACACCTGGGCCCTGAGATGAGCTTTCTTCCCTCCCAGGACAGGTGGCAGCGAGAGAGGCAGAGTGAGGAAGTGTGGATGAGCACCTCAGCTCCGGGCACAGCGTTCAAGAACATAAAATGATCAGAATGCAAAAAGGCACCCTAAGCAAGCCATCTGAAGTGCTAAGGGGCACTCTGAGAAAAGCGATTCCACGGGTCCACGGTGATGATTCCCAGGGGAAGGTTTCATTTGAATAATCTAAACAATTCTGAGTTGGGAGAGAATCTCACCTTCGTCAGAGCCACGGATAGGCTGGCGCTTCTGGGCTCTCTCATCGCTTGTGTTGAAATGTTGCAAAAGGACTTTGTGCTGCAAAAATAACATCAGTAACTGCCTTAAAGGGAGAGCGACTGCTGCACATTTGCAACTCAAAGGAAACACATCTGAGAAGCAGTCAGAGTCCAGAAATGAAGAAAACATAGTTTGCATTGATGAAAACATCACTTTTATGCGTTGCAATATAACATGTCTGGAGAACTGTCATTTCACAGGGCACAGACAATTAGAGAATCCTAATCCATTGCCACTTACCTTCTTTTGTGGGTTCTTTGCATCTTCTGAACTACGAGAAACAGAGAGAGCACATTATTTAATACCGTTGGTACTATTATTTGAAGTTGCTTCACTTGTATATGACTTTAATCTTACGTTAGGAAATGAAATCACAGCATCCCTTCAGGAGCCAATCTGAGCCTCCTCATCTTAAAATAAAGAGACCAAAGCCGGGAGGACCCAGCAAAGAGATCAGCGCTTGCCACGGGCAGATCCCTAGCGGAACTGATGTGAAAAGCCCGGTGTCTAGCTCTCAAAGTCTACCTAGCAGCATAAACTCTGCAATATTTAATGCGTGGCTCAGGAACAGCATGTGAAAACTCATGTTTTCACTGAGAGGACACCCATATCAACAGTGCTGGCAGTAGAAAGTGAATTTTCCCCTCAAACCTCCTTTCGATGCCGCTGAGCATTTTATGACTGCATCCGCTGCTCTCAGCCACAGGGACCCACGTTTACTGCATTAGACGCCCCAAAGAAGGATCATTTCCTCCCCGGGCTTCCTCGCGGCAGCTTCCCAGCCCGGGAGTCAGCAGAGCGGCATCTCAGTGCCTTGATCCCTCCGGCCTCCTCGCAGCACCCACACCCGAGGCCCCGTCTGCTCAAATCAGGACACTGCATGGCCACTGAAAAACCAGCCTTCGCCTTGTGGGGGCCAAGGACTTCGTGGCCATTGTTCTGATTGTGAGCGGGCGCTGCCGTGATGGAAGCACGCCCCAAAGCCAAGCCCTTCCTTACATCTGCTTGACAATCCTCTCCAGCTCAGGCAGCTGCTCCTTGAGGGCGGCGATCATCCGGGCATCATCTGACACAGACACATAAAACTCCTGTAATTGGCAAAGGTCACAGGCTTTTAACAACAATCGATAAGGCACGCAGTTCTGTAAAGAGCAATGAAGACGTGTCCCTGTGTCACCTGCCTCACTAGCATCTCCAGATCAGGGTTTCATGGGCCCGAGACAAAAAAGGAAAGTTAAAATAAGCCGGAAGTCAAAATTTCAAGTGGGAAAAAAAAAATTTGGAAATAGAGGTGGCAGTTGTAGAACACTGTGCATGTCATTGATGCCACTGAATTATACACTTAAAGATGGTTACAATGGCAAATTTTATGTTGGCTATATTTTACCACAAAGAATTAATTGCAAATGGATTGTTTATATGAAAGGCAATGCAATGCAATGCTTTGACATGAATAATTTTATAGTCTTTCTCCTCAATATTTTTTCAGGGGAATTTTAATATTGATTTTGATATTATCTTAGTATTTGCTGGTTTATTTAATATTCACCACTAGCTGTAGTTAATTGTCGGTGGTAAAAATGCAGGCAGGGCCGTCAGCACTGTGCTAAGTTTACATCGAGTCTGTGCCACCACCTCAGGTCTCTTTGCTGAGGTGCTGGGAACGGTCCTGACCCCCGAGCAGCGGCGGCAGAAGCAGCTGTGCCCCGCTCTGCTCAGGAGCAGTGGCCTCCACAGCAGAAGAGGGGAGCTGGGGCTGGGCCAGCTTACCTGCCACGTGGGCCTTTACTCCACGGGGAGAGGCCGCAAGTCAAGTCATGATGCCAAGCTACTATTATTCCTTTACATTTTTCAAAACACTTCATTTCCCAGCTTTAAAGGACTCTGAGGTCCACCCCTC
This sequence comes from Myotis daubentonii, assembly GCF_963259705.1. NCBI lineage: Eukaryota > Metazoa > Chordata > Mammalia > Chiroptera > Vespertilionidae > Myotis > Myotis daubentonii. The sequence continues at coordinate 45,738,452 of NC_081846.1, forward strand.
CTCCTGTCTCACCTGTCTCAGCCTGACTAATGATATGATCAAAAGGAAGATAAGGGGTATGTTTCTTTTGGACAATTCATTCTTGAACAGACAGACTGACAAAGTTTGAAATAGAAGCCGCATTGTGTTCTGCTTGCACAGAAGCGAGGCCCTTATCTAGGCTTTGAGGACAGAGTGAGTCATTGAGGAGTAAATGCCAGCCAGGGTCAATGCCGAATGTGGGCCGGGAGCCCTGGGAAAGAAAAGGGAAGTTCAGCTTCGAGGCAGTGTTTACAAGATAAATCATGTCTCTTCCAAGCCACCTCAGGGTCCCAGGAATCCTATATAATAAAAGGCTAATATGCACATCTACCGAATGGCGGACTGACCGGTTGCTATGACGTGCACTGACCACCAGGGGGCAGACACTCAACGCAGGAACTGCCCCCCTGGTGGTCAGTGCACTCCCACAGCGGGAGCACCGCACAGCCAGAAGCCCTGTGCTGGGCTCAGGGCTGGTGAGTGCAGGGGCAGTGGCGGGAGCCTCTCCCACCTCCACGTTAGTCAGACATCCCCCCAGGGCTCCTGGACTGTGAGAGGGCACAGGCTGGGCTGAGGGACCCCTTCCCCCCCACCAGTGCACTAATTTCATGCACCAGGCCTCTAGTTCCTCAATAAAATTATCTGCTTCCTTCCACTTGAAAATCTTCCATTTGACCTAGTAATCCCGTGTCTAGGACTGTAACGAAGAATAGACCTACATGCATAAAAATGTTCACTACACTACTATCCTAGGAAGGTGAAAATGGAAATGATGTAAATATTCAACAATACGGGAACAAATAAATATATCTGTGGCAGAGCTACTCAAAGGTCATTAGAAAGACTTCACTGACTGATGTGGGAAAATCCACACACGTAGTTAAGTGAAAAAAGCAGCCTGCAAAATGATGGGCACTCTGTGCTTACAACCATGCAAAATATACAAAGAAAAAGAGACTATTAAAAACATATTAAAATGCTTCCAATTATTGCCCTGGCTGGTGTGGCTCAGTTGCTTGAGTATCATCCCATGTACCAGGAGGTCGTTGGTTCCATTCCTGGTGCAGGAGGCAGCCCATCGATATTTCTCTTATCGATGTTTCCATCTCTCTCCCTCTTCTTTCCTCTCTCTCTAAAATCAATTAAAAATATTTTAAAAATGCTACCAGTTATTGAATTAGAGTGGTGGGATAATGGATGATCATTTTCGTTACTTTTATTGTAGTACCTTTCTGATAAACAAACATGTTAACAAAATCTAGAACTTGTGATTACAGTCCCTCCAGGGAAGCTGTCTTGCCTATGGGTAGTCTGTGTATTGTAGGACAGAGGTGTATCCTGGGAAGAGAGCCTCCCCCCCCCCGCCCCCTCCCCCCACGTACCTCCAGGAAAGCCATAGCCACTTCATCCTCTTGTAGGAGGTCCCCGTACACGGCGGCCCACTGCAAAACCAGGCGGACGACTCGCCTCTTGTTGTTGAGGGCGTAATCCATTTTCTCCTGCTCCGTACCTTGCGAAGGCTGGGCGTGGTAAGTTCCAAGGAGTCAAGGAAGACATTAGCCATTTCACACTCTTTGACTGTGCTACTTACCAAGGCAGGGAGTGACAGATCCCAGAGTCAGAGAGCCAGCCTTCTGCACCGATTCATTTATTTCTTCCCTCAGGCCCTCACAAAATCTCCACCCACACAAACGTTCTGGACCAAATGAATACAACCCTTACTGAGGACTGCTGACCTTGACCGGATCATTTCCCAAGAAATTAGACACCCCCTCCCCGCCCCCGCCCATACCCCTCCAGCTCCACCTGGACTTGTGTGTGGACAGGATTCTTGTGCTGAGCTCCTCCGGCTTTCATCGGGCTGCACCACATTCCCTGCCTGCCCTCCACCTTGCCCTTCATGTCTAGGGGTGGTAATGCTTCCCACTGCCCCTTGTCTCTGGGTGCCTTGCCATCTCTTGTTGGTTCCCACAACTCTGCACTCATCTCCTTAATCCCCTTCATTATACGCATTTCAGTGAAACCCTTCTAAGTGCTCATCTAGTAACTCCAGAACCATGACTGATATAAAGAGTGTGTGGGGAGGAGGGCGAGGGGGCGGGGAGTGAGGCTGGAGGAAGATAAGCTCACCCGTATGAAGATGAGGGAAGATTCCTGCTGTACTGATCTGGTGAGGGACTCAGTTTTTATCCCATTCCTTCTTCTCTTGTCTGGAACCACAACTAACTCATATTGGCTTTTTGTGCATTTATGGCTAGCCATCTTAAATAAACTATAAGCTCTCTGAGACTTCAGATGATACACTATGATCTTGTATTCTAGACCATACCTAGCACAGGGACTTTTATCTAGATATTTTATTTATTTATTAATACAACAAATACTTGATTGAGTGCCTGCTATATGTGTCAGGTAAAGGTCCCTGCTCGCGGCGTTCGCTCTTAGGTGGATTGCAGGAAGGAGAATACAGTATGTGGTCAGGAAAGATTTTAGACTAGACATACTGTTCCTTTTTCAGTGACTATTACAGGTCATTGGTTCGCAGAACGATTTCCCTCATTAGAACTTACACTGCGATTTGCACATAGAGTCAAGCTCTACTTCTTAGTCTTGTGAGGAAAGTATCGTTCCCTTTCTGCAAGTGAGCACACTGACAGTAAAGGAGCATAAACGGCCAGGATTACGTAGCGAGGATGTGGAGTGGGTTTTGAACCCAGGACTCCTAATTCCAGCTAGTTTTCTTCCGCATTACACAACAGCCCCGTGCCTCAGCTGCCTAGCCCCATGTCTCAGACCTGCCTATGAGACTGGCCGAGCCTTCGGTTCCCACCAGGACTTCAAAGGCACTGCAGAAAACTGCCTCCTGGCTGTGCTGTGCTTGAGAACTACACCAGTGAAAGGCCTTTTCTAAAGACTATAAATAATCATGATCAAGGTAAATGACAGAACCTTAAAGTCAAGGTGGACTGCATGTAAATGGGTTGCAAAATGGCTTTCATAAATTGAGCACGGGAGTCATAAAAAAGAAAATTGCTTAACCTGTATTGCTACAATTCTCTCTGAACTTACAATAAAAAAAAAGGGAAGAAAGATCACTTTATGTGAAAATTATTTCTTTTCTGATTAACCCTTTGGTCTCTTGATTGTCTGCACACATAACTCTCCCCCCTGCCCGCCCCCCCCCCAAAAAAAAAAGAATGGCAATGCTGGGCACGACATTTTATGACTTTTTTTATGGTAACTAGCAGCATAGTCAGGTACATGGCGGTTACAAATGAATGATTCCTGTCAGATTATAAAAATATGTACTGGTTCAACCAAGAGTCAGTGAGAAAAAGAGTCTTTCCTACCTGTATGGGGCTGAAATGGTTTGAAATTTCAAGTTGATATCGAGTGGCTATAAGCCTTACTTTCCAGGTTATCTGGATTTGGATTCCAGGGACCAACACATATGCTTATGTGTTGGCTACAGAGGTCTGAGCAGCACACCTGTCGCTACCCTCTGGGGCCCTCATAGGAAGATTAAATCAACGTGTCTCTGAGGGTCAAGACAGAGGTTTTCCTTGTCTTCTTTCCTGCTTGGGAAATTTGTCTGTTGTCAACAATGAAAGATAGAGTAATCTGACTGGAGGGATTAGCATGCTAACACTTCAAATGTGTAAAGAGCTTGACAGTTTATAATAAATACTAGGGGCCCAGTGCACGAAATTCATGCACATGGGTGGGGGGTGTGTCCCTCAGCCCCACCTGCACCCTCTCCAATCTGGGAGCCCTCAGGGGATGTCCTACTGACGGCTTAGGCCTGCTCCCTGTGGTTCTCTGCTCTCTGCGGACCTGCCTGCCTGATGCCACCGCAGGCCCTGGTGTCTGCTCTCTGTGGGGGCCCTGCGGCGGACTGCTTGCCCCATGCTGCCACGGCCAGGGGCAAGCAGGGCCCTGCTGTCTGCTTGCTCGCTGCGGGGGATGCGCACACCAGCTCAAAGCACCTGGGTCCCGGGGATGTTCCCACCCCCAGCCACTTGGCATCTGCATGCGTAGGCCCGGAGTGGCCAGGGGTGTTCCAGGACCCTGGTTGCTCTGGGCCTATGTGCAGGCCTACAGGCTCAGGGTGGCCTGGCTCCCTAGGACGCCTGTCCCCAGGCCGCAGGCCGCTTGGCACCGGCATGCGGCCACCTCACCCCCAGCTGCTTGGCGCCTACATATGCAAATTAACCGCCATCTTTGCTGGGTTAATTTGCATACACACTCCTGATTGGTTGTGGGGCGTCGTGAAGGTACATTCATTTTGCATCTTCTCTTTTATTAGTGTAGATGCTTGATGTGCTCATAGGATCCTATAATACTCTCTCTACAATCGTGCAGGGGAAACATTTTACAGATGAGGAGACTGAGGGTCAGGGAGATCTGCTCAGCTTTGGTCAGCGAGTAAATGGCAGACAAGGCTCTTTCCATTATCATCGCTCCCACAGCCCCAAATAGTGGCTATAGTGACATTAGTGCTTGGGTTCATGAAATTATTAAATAATTGTATCTGAGGGGCAAAAATCCAAGTTTCCTGGAGCTGACTCAGCATGATGGGAACCTAAACCAGAGTTGGTGCACACCGCTTGTCAGGAGTAACTCCCAGCCTCCTGGGAGCTGGAACTGACCAGATCTGCAGGAAAGAGGCTTTCTGTAATTTCTCATAAACATTAAGCATTTTTGCCTTTGGAAAAAAAAAGGAAGCATTGATCTGTTTCACAAAGCCTTGCCTTTCACCTTACAGATGTTGATTTACTAAAATAGAGGTGGGGTAATACTACTTTTATAGCTGAATTCACATATGTGCCCTCCCTAGGCAACATACCGTTCCAGTCCTGAGCAGGCTGCTGAGTCAGGTTCTTAAGGGACACAGAGGAGACTTTATATGTAATTGATTACACCTGAAATGACTTAGGCGTGTTGCTGGGGCTTCTATTCACACAATGATCTTCTCAGGCTTTTAGAAGATTTATGTGATTTTTAGATTTTATTAAACACCGACAAAAAAAGGTAGAGAAAGGAAAAAACACACAACTATATATCCTTTAGGTAGCAACCAAAAAATAAAGAACATCTTACCAGGTCCCTTGTATCAATATGATGTCAAAATGCAACCTAAGAAGAGTAATATTTCAAATGTAGTATGTTCATAAATTTAAACACATCAGGCTAAAACTAGAAAAATGCATTGTCCATTTGCTGCAGTAAGTCCTGTTTGGAATAAAAAATCTAACTATTGTTCAGGATGTATAACAATTTAGAAAGGATTATCAATGTATTCCACACACACAAGATATTTTTTAACATCTGAAGGACACTATCTGAAATATGTAATTGGTAAATGTGTATGTTAAGGGTAGATTAGTAGAGAAAGTAAAATATATACTATTTCAATGATTTTATCAAATGATCTGGAAATACTTGTGCTGAATGAGACCATGATTTCTGATATCATGAAAATTGGGTTCAGGTAAGAAGCAATATGGCTGCTTGAATTCATAGGGAAAAGAGACACAGAAAGATAACTATTTTTGGCATCTCATGAAGTGCTTGGTAAAAGTCTAAAGAGAATCTAGAATTAGTCACTGAATTGTTATTTTAGACACAATTTTTAAAAGGCCATAACAGTCCAAGTGGCCAGCTCATCCCTAATACTGAGTTCATTCCAGGTGATTCACAGAATCATAGAATTTGTGAGTTGCAAAAGCCCTTTGATTGTATCTACTTGCAAACCACCATTTTAGAGGTAAGGAAACTGAGGTAGAATGAGGTGATTTTTCCAAATTTATCAATGGAATTCTTGGGACTAGAACTCAGTTCTCTTATCTCCCTCCCTAGTACTGTTTACCTGTTTATGCTGTTGTTTTATTTGATATTCATATTTTTTATGCTAACATATATTATACAGCAGAATTAAGTTAGATAACAGGGAAATCCATCTGAGATGTAGAAATTGATCCCCCCAAATCCTCAAAGACAACAAAATACATGCAAGAAATCAAGAGTTAAATGTCACAGCCTTGACAATCTGATGTCAGGGGAGCACAGAAATTTGAACTGAATTATATCCTCTTGGCTATAGTTTTAATCAGTTCTCTTGTCCAATATCTGTTGACTTAGAAAGCAGCAACTCACCACTACTAACCAAGCATTCTTAAATCTACTGGCCATTCAAATCCTAACTTGAGATTTCTCTTGTTTTGGCAATAAGACTCCTTACCATCTGGCAGCATTAAATCCAAATCTTTAACAGCAGGAACCATGTGGTAAACTCACTGTGCATCTCCACATTTTCTAGTCAAGCTCTGGGCACATGAAAACATAAAAAGCCTCAAGTGTTTGTTGATTGACTGCTTACCTTAAACAATTCAATCACACTCCTTGGAGTGCAATATATAAAGCAATTTTCTAAAAAATAGAAGACTCTTTTTATCTTACCACAGCTCTTTAAAACCCTTTATCTAAATTATCTGAAGTTCCATCGTGTTGTGATATCAGCAAAATCATAGACACATTCTAAGCAAGATCATGCTCAGTGTCACCAGGTTGACTAAGTCTACACAAAATGCCTGGTACATTTTTTAAACAGAATCATTTAGTGATCAAGTATTTATTATAGGAGCACAAACTCTGAGTGACTAAATCTTCACTGAATCGGACCAGCTCTTTCAGTAACATGTAGATGCAGCTGAGGACGGATTGGACCTGCTTTCAATGAGGTACTAGGACTGAGCGTGGGAAAAGGCGAAGGCCACAGTGTAGGCTACGGGCTTCCTACCCTGCCAACAGCAGGCTTAATATTCCATTGAGTCATTTTCCTCATGCTGGCTCTGCCGTTTAAACACTGTAATTATTTCATATATTTTTACCTAGTTATTATCTTACTCACCACAGGCACCTGTAATTTTTCTGTATTTTTTTTTTTTACTGCTCATTTACTTATTCTTAATTCAGCTAATAATGGTTCCATGTATTAAAATGATCATGGGGGAAAGTAAGTGAAAACCTCCTAGGATGTAGAGGCAGCAGATTCATTACAGCCTACAACAGGGAATAAAATATTATGTATACTTTTTGCAGTAAGTATATGCTAATTATGCAGCTATTTATAAAACACTTATCAACATTCAAACTGGTACTCTTCAATATTGTTGTTTTCTAAAGCCCTGCTTTGCATACAGAATCTCTGCTTGCAGCTGAAAACACACTTTGGGGGTCATATGCCCACTGACTAGACAAAGCTTTTGTATATATATTTTTACCTATGTCACATACCTCTCATGATGGTATAATAATTTCTTTATGTGGGCCAATATATTTATATTTACTGTATAAGGGGCTTTATGGTTTATAATGTGCATCCACGCACACGGCCTCATTTGGCCACAACAGCCTTGGGAGGTGGGAAGGATAGGTATAACTACCCCTGTTATATAGACAGGGTTCAGAGAGGCTAAGGATGACTGCTGAGTAATAAAGCTTGTAAGATGCAGGCCTTCTGATTTCAGAGCTCTTGCTTTCCCCACTATTCAATGGGCCTCCTTCCTACCCTGCTTGCCTTTGTGGAGAATCCAAACAATGTGAGCATGGAGCCTGTTCCCTCTTTGATGCAACATGTCCTGGAAAATGCACGTTCTGGAATTAGACCACGTGGGTTCCTATCCGGGCTCCCCCACTTATAAACTGTGAGACTCTTGGTCATTTATGAACCATTTAGAGCCTCAGTCCCTTCATCTGTAAATTTCAGAGGACTGTTGTTAAGGATGAGATGGGACAATATTGGTAAGCCATGTAGAACAGTATGAGACATATTAAATGCTCAGTAAAAGTTAGCTATCATGATCACTATAGATCCACCTCTGGAAATCATTTAAAATCCTTTAAATGGTTGGCTTTGGAATTTTAACTCTGTGATGCTGTTCCTACCAACATAGCTGCTCCTGTGTTTGTGTGTTCCTACTAATGTTGAGCTCACGGAAGCAATTTCTGTGCTGTCATTTTCTTTAGATGCCTCCCATCTCCTTGCTCAGAATATGTATTTTTCCTACTGGGTTCAAATCTTGTTCTAACACCTACCAGCTATGTAACGTGGGGCCAAATACTTCACTGCTCAGTCTCACTTCTTATTGTAAAGAGAGTATACTTCTCATAGTGTTGATATGAGGCTGAGAAAACATATGTAGAACAGTTGGCAGAGTATCTGACAATACAATCTTTCTTTATTTCAAAGAGCACATCATGTTCATATCATTATCAAACCAAGTCTTCCTTATTGGAAATAAACTCATCACTTGCATATCTGCAGAAATAAATTGCTCTGATAGTGACATACGGACCAAACACGTTTCAGAGCCGAATGGAGGCTACAATGGTAACATTTGGCTCCAGCAAAATTTAAGATAACCATCTTCTTTAGAAATATAAAATATATTTCTAAAAACCTGGCTTCATCTAGATAATAGGAACCTGATACTGTTTTGGTATCAATAAAAAAAGAAAATTTTAAAAAAGTGGGTTTTGTTTGTTGTGTTTTTAGAGAACCCAAGACAACTTCTAAAGAGAACATCTCCAGGCCAATGTTACAGAGAAATAAATGATGGAGACCCTGCTTTTTCAGTAGGAAATCTGTTGTGTTTATTTTGTTCCTGTATAAGGGATATAATACATATAAAAACAGTTTCAGCTAAAACTTAGTGACAAATCTGTATTCTATATATTTATTTTTTCCTCTTACTTCAGGAACCTAACAATTTTTCCATGCCAAAAGTATAGAATTTGTGTTGACTATTAAGTCAAAAGAAATTAGGATAGTAAGAGAAAATATTTGACCAAAATTATTGCTGCATTTAAATTTTTATAAGTTTAAATATGAGCCATTTGTCACTTAAGATTCTTTCAGCTACAGGAATAATCAGCCCTAAACAACAGAGACCTGCATTTGTTGACATAACAGAGAACTTATTAGCAGGATATTATTAGCTTCTGTCATCATAGACTCCATTTCCTTTCCTGACTCTACGACTTTCAGCTTCTTCATAAGGCTCATTCCCCTAACATCTATAGAATGACTGTCGCTGGCATTGGGGCTACAGACTTCCTGTTCTCTTTCTTAAATGGTGAAAAAGCTTTTTACCCAGAAGCCCCAGAAAGCCTCTCTTTGAATCTATAGTACCAGTGTACCTTGGGCCTGCAATTGAGAACCAATCATGGTCAAGGGCATCCACCTACTATAAGTGGCTAGAATGAGCACCGGAGATCACACTGACGTCAGGAAGTGAACTACAATGTCCACTCCATTGTCTAGGCCAGTGATGGCGAACCTTTTGAGCTCGGCGTGTCAGCATTTTGAAAAACCCTAACTTAACTCTGGTGCCGTGTCACATATAGAAATTTTTTGATATTTGCAACCATAGTAAAACAAAGACTTATATTTTTGATATTTATCTTATATATTTAAATGCTATTTAACAAAGAAAAATCAACCAAAAAAATGAGTTCGCGTGTCACCTCTGACACGCGTGTCATAGGTTCGCCATCACTGGTCTAGATTCTCATTAGTGCCACCTGGAGTTTCTGCCAGTATGTGAGGAATCTTAGGTGATTATTTGGCTTCCATGTCCTTGATTTCTCCTACATGTAAAATGAAATAACTATCATACCAGTCCATTTTTTGCCTCAAAGTGGGGGCTGGGTGTTAGAATGATAAAGTAAATGTATGAAAATGCTCTGGATCAAGGATACAGTTATTAAATTCAAAATAATATTAACTTAGTTGTGATCATATACTGAATTGAAGGACTGACTATGTTTGTATATAAACAAAAATATAGCAGAATGTAGTCATGAAACACAGAAATTAAGACAATCAGAGAGCAATTTGGTAATGAACACCAAACATGTTAACATATTACATATTTTTGCCTACTTTTAGAAATTTAAAGCAATATTATCATCTGTGTAGGCAAAGATTTAGCTGGAAGGACGTAGATTCATCCCCTTATATTTGTTACAGGAAAAATGTGAAAATAATCTAAATATCCAATAGGAAGGGGCTAAGAAAGTAAATTATGACATATCTGCCATATAATATTGAGGCATTAAAAATGATAGCGTTTTTTTCATGCATCTTTGTCACCTTATTGCCCAGCACTGTATGACACACTGTAAGTGCCCAATAAATGTTTGTGGAATTACCTGAAAAAAATTATACACACACACACACACACACACACACACACACATATTTGAAAAGATATCCACAACATACCAGTAAGAGGGAAAAAATATTACAAAAAACCCCACATGTTACATGATCTCATGTATATGAAATTATATAAAATTTCTGGAAGGTTTTTCACAAAACAGTGGTAAGAGACTGGATGAATTTTTCTCTCTTCTCTTTTTCTGTAAATTGAATTTTTTTTACAGTGAGAATGTTTTAGTTTTAAAGATGACAAAGCTATCTATATTTAGAAAAATGGTGTGGAAAAGTATTTAGTGGCAAAGAAAGATATTCATAAAATATTGTTTAGTGACAAAGCACACACAATTATTTATAGTATGATCCCATTATTGTATGTATAATTATAAATCTATTTGTTTTTTAAAAAGACTGGAAGGATACATACTAACATGTTAACAATAGTAATACCTGGTGAGGTGATAGTTGGTTTTAATTTTCCTTTTAAAGACTAATGGAAGATTGAACTGAATTTTAAGTATAGATTTAAAAAAGGTTAAAAAAACTGGAGATGAAAAGTACAGAAACTGAACAAATATAATTTTAAAAACTCATTATAAAGCACTTGTATTCATCAGGTCAAATCATGTCCCAAGCATATCTTATGAATAGAGACTCTCTCTCATTAGCACATAAAAGGCCTGAAATATTAATGTTAAACAGAGTTCTACCACCTTCCTCTGTGCTAAAAGCAAAATTGGAGGAGAAACACAATGTGGAATAAGGACAGAAATAAGTGTCAGTAGCTCAAGAATTAAATCATTTCTGTACTAGTAATTATCTTTCTCTGAGCAAATCATAATTTTTCATTATTCTAATTTATTGATTTGGAAAAAGAGGACTGAAAATACTGACTTCTACAGAGGGCTGCTGTGAAAAGTCACATATTAAGTACTTTGAAAACACTCAGCCAAAGCAACGCACTTTAACGTGGGTGCTTAAATGGAACTTGGTTAAGTATTTTAATATCCTTACATCCCGTGTTCAGAACATGGGGGTTAACTCCCTTGTTCAGTTTTACATTGTATCCCCCGCCGCTGTGTATGTGGTGTTAACGGTTTATGTGTATGCTGTTTTTGTCTGCCCATCATCTATTTCTGCACTTTGTTTTTCTTCATAGGCAGTCTCCCTCCAGTAAAGGGCATTGCCTTCCCTTGACTAAGATGTCAGCAGTGACCCAAGCTAGGCCAACTGGCCCCCGCTTCCCAGAGATACGGGAGGAGGTGAGGGCCCAGGATGTTGGAGCAGGTTTACCCCAACAGCACTGCCTTCAGTTGCTGCCTTGAGCCCCTTTCTAAGGCCTGGGCTCTTCCAAGATTCCTTCAATTCTCTGAGTTACCCCATATTTTTCTTAGATTCCTTTCGTTGCCAGTCATGGTTGTCCCATGTTACTCATAACCAAAGAAAGGTTGCTTATATAACATCTCCCCAGATAGAAGGGGATTAAAAACTGAATCCTTAGCATTATGTAGAAGCACTTAGATATGTATGGCCTTCTGGGATAGAGCCACTTCCATTTGCTTGCACGCAGCAGGATAAACTCTCCGGCACGCCCTCCCAGGCACACCCTCCCTGGGCATTACAGAACAGTAGTTCTTGTTTGAGGCTCTTATTCCCAGTATCTAAGAACCAGGCTTAGGCTGCCCAAGTGGCTATTTAAATTAATGAAAGTTAAATACAGTATAAAAATTCAGTTCACCCATCATAGTAGCCAATTTCAAGGCCAGTGGCTACTGGGCTAGCACAGATGTGGAACATTCCCATCATTACAAATGTTCTATTGGACACTCCATCTATTTGCTTCCAATAAATTAGGCCTACTTTGGTTTTAGCCACCTCAGTTGTGCAATACAATGTCAAAAAATGTTCTTAAATGGTAATTAAAGGATAAGCTTTTAAGGAAATAAGTTATAAAGAAAAAACCACCATACCCAGGCGTGGAACGCTGAGACCTGGGTGAATCATGGCTCTGTCACTGCCTTGGGCACGCCACTCCATTTTTCTGAACTTCAAAATCCTCATTTGTGTCATAAAGCTAATACTAACCCAACAGATTCCTGTATGGGGAAGTGGTATGTTACAGGCCAATGCTCTTAGCATGGCGCCTGACACGTAAGTAATTGATTCCAAATAGAACAGTGGAGAGAATCTAGGTTCCTGCAGGGCCAGGTATGATGAGGGGGGTCTAGAGCACTAGGTGGTAGATGATACTCAGCCACCCTGGGTTCCCTGTATCACCTGAGAAAAGAACTAGGATTGGGTTCACAGGTTCCTCTTGATTCTATTGTTCACCTCCCTGTCTCCACCTCCCCTCGCCCCCAACATCATTACTGCCATACCTTCCTACCTAGAATGGCCAGGACTTTAGGATTTTTTATTAAAAACAGAGGTTAGTGGTAACGAATGTTTTCAATCAACTCTGGAGGAGAACAAGCTAATAAATGAACAAATCAGGATTTGCAAAAAATAAACTTAGTGTTGGGGGCTTGAGTAGTAAGATGATATGACTTACAGCCCACAGTACTCTTACTCTTCCTTTGGTTTTTAAGTCCACTGTACTCTCTTACTCTTCTTTTAATTTTGTTTGACTTAAGCTTATCCATGTGCTGTTGAAAAAATTAGTGTATATTCAATGGTGGTTTTTATTTTTCCTTCCAACAAATCTCAAAGATCTAAGAATGACTACCGTGTATGGAGCTGAAAGAGCACAGAGAGATTCTGAGTGTGTTAATTTTACTTGAGAAAAACTGGTTATGAGCCAGAAAGAACATATAAAATATAAGTCTCATTAAGCTGTCTTTACTTAGTAAGATAGTTCCCAGGCAAATACCCAAATTTCACTCTTGCAGTTCCCTCTGAATAACACATTCAACTCAAATCTCCTATCCTCACGCATTCTGTTGACTTCAAAGAGAATGATGGGTGAACAAGAAAATGAGAATCAGATAGGGCAATTATAATTCTGAAAAAGGAAAGCATTCCCAATGTTGATTGGATTGCCCAGAAAAAAAGAAAGCTATTCTCCTTCAATATATTTAACCGCTCACAAAAGGCCAAAGTGTTTTGGGTTCTACATTTTTGTTGCTTTAAAAATAAAGCAGAATCGGAAAATACATTTTCACATAGCCCCCAACCCAAAATTGAGAGTGTATCTTATTAATAATATTTACTTCTTTTACTTAATTTACGTTTTCTGAAAGTTCCCTGTGAGCCAGACATGGTATACCAAGTGGTCAATTCAATCGACTACTGAAAAGCTGCCCCAAACAAACTCAACTTTTAAGCTGCCAAGAACTGCCATTAGAATTTCAAGTTTTATAACTTTAAGTAAATGTAATGATAGTAAAAATAGCAATGAAGGAATGAATTTTCAGTATCTAGAGGAGAGGATGGACTATGATCCCCTAATGATAACTTGTCTTTAAGCCAGTGGGTTAGTGGTCTGATTAATACTACAGCTTAGAGGAGGAACAGAAGCAGGCCACAACCCAACCTGCCCAGTATCCTAACAGGTACAATGTCTGCCTCCCAGGTTAGTATTACCCCTAGTAATACTCCCAGATTCTTCTCCATACATTTCTCTAGCCTACTTCCCAGGTATGTATGTCTCTAACCGGTATCACCTTCCTGAAGTGACTTGATTCCCATTTTGCACCAGTAATGAGGAAGAAATCCTCCAACATGACATGGCAAAATCATGCCAAGGAGAGCTGGGGTGTATGCTGGGGGAGCACAGCTCTGCCTGGGCCATGACTTACCTTCAGAGGCTGGGGTGAGGTAATGGCCATGTACATGTAGAGTGTCTTGAAGGGAATAGAGACTTTTCACAGTAAAAGGATATTGGGCCACCAGGGCTGGGCAAAGCTGGGTATTTGGCATAAAAACACAGTGCATCATAACAAAGTCATTTAAAACAGAATCTGCAGGGGAAAGAAAATGCAAAGCAGAAAAGGAAATTAGGTTCTTAGAGAAATCTCTAGGAAAGCAAGTGTATCTATTCTTTGTTTTTTGACCAATGGTTCGCATATGTTGGCTTGGAGAATTATGGTTTTACAGAAGCACTGCATATAAAAACAACTTCCTTCCTATATATAAATATATATATATATATATATATATATATATATATATATATATATATAGAGAGAGAGAGAGAGAGAGAGAGAGAGAGAGAGAGAGAGAGAGAGAGAGAGAGACCCATGGATAGTACCATGTATGCAAAGAAACATGGTCATTTATTTGTCACCTATACACCATATGTCTTTTGTCAATATCACCTTTTCTTTATCTCTTTTTCACCTTCTATTTCCAGAGGGAGCAATGAAGGATGAGAGGATGATGGAATTACAGAAAAAGAAGGTGGTAAGAGCAGAGAATTGGTGAGGATAACAAAATATGGAAAGGAAAATAAAATAAAAGATACAGGCTGTGAGTAGCAACAGAAGCAAAACAAAGCTCTCTAGTAGATTAAAATGGTGACTGTCCTGTAGTTGAAGCTGTTTTGTAGGTAGGTAATAAGGCAAGTCCCAAAGATAAGCTTCATTTGCTTCATTCTGAGTTCATGCTGGTTCTTCATCGCAAAGACAACACCCTCTAGTCAGTGTTGATGGAAAAGCACATGAAGACAGGCCTGAGAACCTGTGGAATCCACCTGATGAAACTTGGAATCCAAGATGCCATGGGCACTCTCAGTTAAAACATGAACTACTGCCCTAACCAGTTTGGTTCAGTGGATAGAGAGTCAGCTTGTGGACTGAAAGGTCCCAGGACATGTACCTTGGTTGCGGGCACATCCCCAGTCGGGGGTGTGCAGGAGGCAGCTGATCAATGTTTCTCTCTCATCAATGTTTCTAACTCTCTATCCCTCTCCCTTCCTCTCTGTAAAAAAATCAATAGAATATATTAAAAAAAAACAAACAAACCATGAACTACACTGGCTGAGATTTGTGAAACTCACATAGCTTTTCAAATAGAAAAATGGTGAGAAATGTGAAAATTTTAACTATATAAATTAGATAGACATTATTGTCTATGTTTTAAATGAACTTATATTGGCAAAGTTGGAATCAGTGATTTAAGGTTTAACTATTATACTCATCTAAAAATTGAGATATAACTGACATACAACATTACGTAAGTTTAAGGTGTACAATGTATTGATTTAATACATTTATATATTGCAATATGATTACCACCGTGGTGTCAGCAAATGCCTCTACCACGTCCCATAATACCACTATTCTCATTAAAATATAAGGGATAAGTGTAACCCTAAGCTTTCATCCTGTCATTACTCGGTGTTACCAGTCTTTCAGTCCCAGTATACTGAACCAGAGAGGATGCAGACAGAAGTTGTATAGAACTTTTTTAAGTACAAAGAGACTTTGGTTTGTCCGAGTTTGACATTTAGGGTCTCCTTTACATGTTTTAGATATTCTCTGAGGAGAGAGGAGATGATCCTTGCTTATGAGGCTCCCAGAAGGCCTGTGCTATACAGTAGTTCACACTTTGCTAACGCGGGGATTTCGGTAGAGCTCTCCAAGGCTGGGGAGCAGCCACGTAGCATGGCAACTACCCAGCGCCCATGTTTCACTAGAGCTTCCTTGTTCTCTACTTGTATGCAGTAACTCTGATATTCTTGAGAACTGAGTCTTAAAAATCATTTTAGACTGAAAAATGATTTCCCAAGTCACTCAGTGACTAATGCTGGCCCCTCAAGTTACAAGTCTAGGAAACGAATAGGTCTAAGGCAGAAAATAGATGCTTTGGTAAATTAAGAAAATGCACCGTCAAACCCGAGGTGTTCGTTTCTATGACGTAAGCCAGTTTGACTATGAACTCTGCGTTCTGTATTGTAAATGTGTAAATGCCACGGGTTCCCCACTTCACTGCATCCTTTAGTTTCTCACCATGGGGCCCGTCACATTCTCCCCAATGCGTAGCTTTGCACTTAAGACCCTCCAGGATCTGTAGTCAAATGCTTAGGCCTCACCTTCCTTCTCCCACTTCTGTATACCATCGCCCAACAAACCAAGCGGCGTGACCTGACCGCTTCTATGTCAGTACTGATGTTGCACCTCCGCGTGGAACGCTTTGCCCCCGGGCTCCAGGGACTAGACACCAGCCTGTTTTTAGGGCCATTTCGAAGGCTATATTCTTCGCCATACTTTGCCTGACCCCTTCAATTAGTCAGTGCTCCTGAAGCACTGACCGCATCCTGCCTGATGGTCCAGCTGTTTGCACATTCCTTTGTGTCCTCTAGTTGGTTTTAAACTCCAGCACGTGCCTTGTGCAGAGCATTGAGCTTAGTGCTTTCCCAGGGAGATACTCAACAAATACGGAGGCAAAAATAGCTGCCCTGGAGCCAGAGATCCTAGCTTTATAACCACGACTCCCCAATTAACTCGCTATATAAAGAAAGATCTCAGATAATCTCTTTATAAAATGAGAAGCTGGAATGAAGAGCTAAAATAAGAAGTAATCAGAGCTAAAATACTTTTAGAAGGTATATAAAAATAGTAATTTCACTCACAGATGGTGGAAATGGACCTTGAACTACCACTGGGTTGTTAGATAAGTCTTTGAACTTCTTTTAGTGAGAAATCTTTCATGTAGTTCAGTTTGCTAACAATATTAACCTTTTATTCTGAGAGGCCAGTAGCATATAATTTTTTTTAAGTTGAATGTAGACTATTCTAAAGTTAACACAAGATGGTTCCCAAAGTGGAGAATGATAGTATAACTGGACACTCAGTTCACCCGCAAGATTCCTCTATTCACCCTCCAATCTCTGAGTCTTAGTGAATACTACTGTAAGGTAGTGTTATGTGTTGAATTTTATCCTCCCAAAAAGACATGTTGAAGTCCCAATCCCCAATACTTCAGAATGTGACCTTATTGGAAATAGGGTCTTTGTAGGTGTTGTCAAATTGAGATGTGGTCTATTGTGGGCCCTAATCCGATATGAGTGCTGTCCTTATAAAAAGAGAAACTTTGGAAACAGAGATAGATGCACAGAAGAAAGGTTATGTGAAGAGTTAGGGAGAACATGTGACAAGGAGGGCAGAGTTTGGGGTGGTGCATCTATGAGCCACGGAACACTGAAGGTTGCCAGCTAAAAGCCAGAGGCCAGGAGAGGGGCATGGACAGGTTCCCCCTCACAGCTCTTGGAAGGAACCAACCCTACCGCCACCTTGATCTCAGACTTCTAGCCTCCAGAACTGTAAGACGATACTCCTCTGTTGTTTAAGCCATCCAGTTTGAGGTACTTTGTTACATCAACCCTAGCCAACGAATATAGGTGATGGTAGTTACACCCTGGGGCAGCCCGCGACTCTACAACCACAGACAGAACTATTTTACTCCATTGGAGTGAGGTTGTACCTCTTGTGTAGGCAGCAGCAAATCCTTTATGGGAATAGGTAGAATTTAAATGATAACCTAATAGATGTCTGTAAAGGTGAATTTAAATGCTAACCTATGAGACCTGACCAGGTGGCTCAGTTGGTTGGAGCATCATCCTGAACACCAAAGATGGCAGGCTCAATTCTTGGTCAGGGCACATACATAGGTTGTGGATTTGATCCCAGTCATGGGTTTGATCTGGTCAGGGCATGCATAGGAGGCAACCAGTCGATGTTCCTCACATCAATGTTCCTCTCTCTCTCTCTTTCAAATCAATAAACATATTCTCAGGTGAGGCTTAAAAATAAGTGATAACCTTAAGAGATGCCTATAAAAGCCTAATCCTCGTGTGTATGAATGAGATTGAGCCATTCCCGAAGGACAGCCAGGAATGGAGCAGGCAGAGGAGGGTCAGAAGGAGGACTCCCTGTGTGGGCCACTCAGGGATGCTCTTAGAATGTTAACCCAACAACCCCCTTCTGAAACTGTTTTGTCTACACACGCTGAGAATGAACTCAGGATTTATTTTTTTTACAGTGTTCTGCATGGATTTAGTGAACACACAAACTGTTCTAGGTATTTACCTGTTGCTTCATTTAAAGCTGGCTCAAGGCGTATTGTTTCTAGAAAATGCTCTAAAATTTTTTCAGGTGTTCCTGACATCACAGTATACCTGGATTAAAAAATAAAAACATCATCAGCTTTACAAAAGTGGGCAAATCATTAATAAATAACTTTTCACATATCTAAGATTTTTTTTTTTAGATCCCAGGAAACCATTTCAACTTAACTTACGGCCCATATTCTCGCAGCGGTTCTCAACCTGTGGGTCGCAAACAATGAAAATACATCCTGCATATCAGATATTTACATTACGATTCATAACAGTAGCAAAATTACAGTTATGAAGTAGCAACGAAAATAATTTTCTGGTTGGGGGTCACCACCACATGAGGAACTGTATTAAAGGGTCGCGGCATTAGGAAGGTTGAGAACCACTGCAAGAGAGACCATGTACTTTGCCAGAGTCACACAGGAGGACAATGAAAAAACCACAAGTGTAGGTCGTTACTAAAACGTGACTCTTTTTCCCTACATGGAACTAAAGTAAATTTCTTGGAGAGCGGCTCTGGCAGGCTGGGAACTGAGCAACGCCAGCCTTGCTCCAAGAGGAATGAGAAGAAGCGTGTGAATCCCAGGGCAATTCAGGGCAGGCACGGGGAGCAGAGAGGGGAAGCGACAGTAAACTAGGTTACCCATATATGGGTTAGTTGTAGCGAAATTTCAGTCCCACAGTGGGTTCCCCTGCCTATTTCTGGAATGCTCTGTCTTTTCCAACTGTACATTGGCATGTGCTTTGGAAATACAGCTAAGAATAAAGCAGGAGAAAAACACACCCCCCAAACCCAAACACCAATGAGCAAACAAGCAAACCCCAATAGCATCTGAATAGGCAATAAATCAGCAACAGGAAATTCACATAATTTATTTCAATGTCAAATATATTTTTGGGGAGGTGTTATTATTTCAGAAGATTCATCTATGCAGATCTTCAATCAGCATGAAAGGATTTATTTTTAAAATTGAATGTGGGTTATTTCAAAGTCATATTCAAGATGGTAACAAGACAGTGAATGAAAACTTAGAGGCAAAATACATTAAGATGATATGGGGCTCCTATTCCAAAATTCAGACTTTGCTTTTCTGCTTGGCATTTCATCCATAGCAAAATGATAGGGAAGAAAAACAACAATGAAAATAACAGTCTCTTATGTTCATAGAGCAGTGGTAGAATTTGGCTCTAGGAGAACCTAAATTCCTTCGCCTTCTCACCAACATCCTTTCTTGTTTGAGACCTTGGAGGTAGTGCATTGAAATCCCAAGAATTTCCCTAACATATTAAATCTCAGGGTTTTAACCTCATGCCTGAGGGAGTGAAGAAGAGGCAGTCCAACATATGACCATCTGCATGTGAAAACAGAGAGGGAGAGTGCATGAAGCAACTCTGGTATTGAATGAGGTAATAAGTGCAGTCTACCTGGAAGGCAACCATTAGCTAAAACTATTCTGTGTCAGCCCTGGACAGTATGCTCAGTGGTTAGAGTGTTGGCCTGTGCACCAATGGATCTCGGGTTCGATTCCTGGTCGAGGGCATGTACCTGGGTTGCAGGTTTGATCCCTGGCCCCGGTTGGGGCCCGTGCTGAGGCAACCAATGGGTGCCTCTTTCACATCAATCTCGCTCTCCCTTTCTTTCTCTCTGTCTCTCCCCCCACTCCTTTCTACTATCTCTGAAAATCAATGGAAAAAATATCCTCAGGTGTAGATTAACAAAATATTTTAAAAACACATATTCTGTGTGTGTGTGTGTATACAGGTCTACACATGTGTGCGTGTACACGGGGGCATAAAGAATTGAAGAGTTAAATCTTTGAGGGAGCCTGGATTTGGAGGCTAGAGAAGAAGAGGGGAAATAGGGAAAAAAAATACTTTAATCTCAAAAGCATGACCCCTTTCTCAAAGTAAATAAGGTAGAAGACAATGGTTTTTCCTCTTGTAGGCAGTGAATATTTGAGAAAAAGAGAGGGCATATCTATAAATACTATCAACGCTTCAAAGGGAAAAAGTTGCTGTGTGCGTTCAGCGACTCCTAAAATGCATGATTCTGGGACGGTGCTCAGCAGATGCGCTGGAAAGGGAGCAGCATCTGGCCACATGGTAAGAACCTGGGGTGGCAGGGGGCGCCCCACATCTGTCAAATGTTGACTGTGCCCCGGGCAACGAGGTGGGCCCTGAGCAGTGTCCCCACCTTTACTCCTGCTAGTTAAATGTTAGCTTTATTCTGCAGGTGGAGAAACTGCTCTGCAAGGGGTGGCATCCGGCCATCACACAGTGCGCAAACGCGAGGTCCCTGCTGTGAGCCCCGGGCAGCGCACAGCCTGAGTCTCAGGTCGCTGCAAGCGCGTCCTGGGCACCAGGCAGAAGCTGTGTCTAGGTACTTGGAGCCCATTCTGAACAGGAAGTCGGCTGTGCAATGAAAAACCCCTTCTGAAGGGAACTTGTTTGCTTTTTTTTCTGAAAAATGAGCTTTATGTGGAGTGTAAATATGTTACATTAAAAACCAGTTTCTTGTTATTTACCACGGCGCTGGGCAGCTGCCGCTAGTAAACATTTAACTCTGATAGAAGGTTGGCTTCACATTCTGTGTTCCCAGTGTGGACATCCCTTACCTAGGGTGCTATGTCTGGTCAGAAAGAGGAAAGACCAGGGCGGCAGGCCAGGAATCCTATCAGTTCACTGAATAGAAGTGGTCTCTCTAAACTTGGCCACAGGGTCCACCTGACACCAGGGGATCTTTCTTTTGCTACCAAAGGCTCCCTCTAGTGGCTCCCCCTGCTGTGGCCATGTTACCCACCTCTCCCTCTTGTGAGCGCCAGGGAGGGCTGTCTGGTGTGGACGTTCTTTTAAGGCAGGGACCTCTGAAGGCTGAGGGTCAGGGAGTTTCTGGCCAGGCATAGCCATCTGTGTGGTCTTGCAGCTCTGGGTTCGACTGAAACATCAAGTTATTGCTTTGTTTCAGGCTGGGCATTCCCAGGCGTCTACTGCTGACCTCTGTTTAAATGAGGGACTTGAAGACCAGACAGCATGACTCTGTTCAGTTTATTGCACGAAGGAGCTAATTTAGCCCAAGTTAAAGAGAACCCCAATTGGTTACATTATCCAAGTTGTGAGGGTTTAAGCCTGTGACAGAAAATCTTCCCCTAACATCAAGTCTGGAAATGGTTAGGAAATCAGACACTTCCATCTGTACCTAGAACAACAACAACAACAACAACAACAAAGTCTGTGTGTGTATGGGGGGCGGGCGGGGAAGGGGGGAAGCCTGAAAGAGGTTATCTTTCTGCAAACAGGTTGGAGTTTGATAGTCTAAGGATGAGCAACACAGTAACTAAGACAATCATTTGAAATTCTTTCTTGCTTACTAAAACCACATGACCACAGAGCAGAAGATAACCAGAACGGTAAATTTTGAGGGTCCATAAAGTTGATCCATCATGAGAAATACTGTCTTGCAATTGACATTTGACTATCACACTCACAGTGCGTGGCTTGGGTAGAGTTAGGCAATTCTGAAACTTTTCTGGATTTCTCAAGGGAAAAGGGAATCAGAAAAATAACATTATTATTGCACCAAAAGTGACCTTCTTTAAGTTCAAAAAAGACAATTTCTGAGGAGATAGAAGTCCTAATGGTTCCTAAATTTTAAGTCCATCCATAGACAAGATTGTTGCCATGTTACTGAAGTTATCCAGAAGATCAGGCCAAACTTCACTCACACAGCCTCCCCTTTCAACTGTGGTCTGGCTTGGGGAAGCTCAACATGGGAAATGACCCCCTGAGAGAGTAGCTTTGTATTCCTCAGGAAACGGACTTTGCTGTCGCATTATTTTGTACTCATTGATAGTTCTTAATGCTGAGAACATGCCAGGTTTTTTAATGATATAAGAAATTTGGATTGGCCTAGGGGACACATATAAGGAGGTATAACAGAAATCAGATCCGGGCTCTAAAATAAGTTTAATACACATGGCCTCTCCTTTTCTGTTCCCTTTAGTTTGATTTCATTAAAAAAAAATCTATATTTGGATTGCGCTCTGAATGGAAGATGTTGTAACAAGCAAACGCTTTTGATCATTCTGCTGTGAAGATCAAAACGAAGAGGCGAAAGATGGGGACCTCCAGGGGACCTCTGGCCAAATGTTTCAAGGTTACGGAGAATGTTCAAGGCTTCCCTTTTCAGGTTGTGAAATTTTCCTGAGACACCTGAGGCATTATTAAAGAATGCAGATGATCACCGTAAATGTCCTAGTTCCATGTCAGAGCACTAAGGAAAATCATCGGAGACAGTCCCAACCTTCACATAAAATATGTCTTAATTTTCATCCTCTATGGGCTGGAAGGACAACTATTAAAAACACTTGAGCATGAACATTTTCAAGAATGGATGTCCGTGAAAAAAAATAATGAAGAATTCTGGATGGTCATGTATAGATTTGTAAGTGAAAGGATATGTCTTTTTTTAAAAAAAAAAATTTTTTGATAGTGAATTACTCTTTTTTTAAATATATTTTATTGATTTTTTACAGAGAGGAAGGGAGAGGGATAGAGAGTTAGAAACATTGATGAGAGAGAAACATCGATCAGCTGCCTCCTGCACACTCCCTACTAGGGATGTGACTGCAGCCAAGGTACATGCCCTTGGCCGGAATTGAACCTAGGACCCTTGAGTCCGCAGGCTGACGCTCTATTCACTGAGCCAAACCGGTTAGGGCAGGATATGTCTTAAATAGTCCATTTTATGTCACTCCTTTTGAAACATATTGGTTTGCAAGGTTTACTACATAGTGTTGGGAATACAGTATTTATACACCATGTTTTGCTATAATAACCTGCAAGGCTGCAGGAGAAAAGGCATGGGTGTTGATCAAGCTGGACTTGAATCCCAGCTCTATCCTTATAAGCCTTGTAATCTTGGGCAAGTAATTTGCTTCTCTGAGCCTAAATTTTTCTATCTGTTGAAAGGAGTTGTAATAAGGGATTATATAATCCTAGAGGCCCAGTGCACGAAATTCAAGCACTGGGGGGTGGGGGGGAGGGCAGTGGCTTAGCCTGGCTTGCGCCCTCTCGCAGTCCAGGAGCCCTTGGGAGGCTTAGGCCTAAGCCATCAGTCAGACATCCTTAGCGCTGCCGTGGAGGTGGGAGAGGCTCCTGCCACCACGACTGCGCTCGCCAGCTGTGAGCTTAGCTCAGGGCTTCTGGCTGAGCGGCGCTCCCCCTGTGGGAGTGTCTGCCCCCTGGTGGTCAGTGCGCATCATAGCAACCAGTCGTTCTGCTGTTTGGTCGATTTGCATATTAGCCTTTTATTATATAGGATATGCAAAATATACTATGGCTATTCAATAATATTATATTTCTTCCCACCTTCCTTGTAAATATATCCATTCATCCAGGTAAAAATATCTGAGCCTTAGGCATTTAGTCTAAACAATAAAAGTCCATCAGTTATGGGAGTGTCCTGATTAAAGGGAACACCCCATTTACATGGCAAAGAAGGAAAGCTTACTGGGATGCATTCCTTTTTCAACATATTATTTGGTGACATTTCTTTAGCTACAGAATTGCTGTTTTTATTATCCTAAGATTGGAATTAATCTTCATTTTCAAAACGAGATTCTGTGATTTTCTACAATTTCTTGGAGCTGCATTTCCTAATTCTCCTGTAATACCATCCAATTGTTGGTGTATTTGATGAAAGAGTCTCAAGTAGGAAGTTGCTGCAAAGGATGGAACATACACATACTGTACAGACCCAAGTTTACACAGCTCCTGAGAAGCAAGTACCCTTTGGACAGAGGAGGCCAAAGGCATGCTTCTAGGCTGCAATCCAAGTCTACCTTATATTTAAATCTGGGTTTCTGTCAAAGATATTCATTCTGATAACAAGATGAAAACACTTGTTGAGAAATCCTCCCTATGAAATTCAAATACCAACGGGTCTCGTCACCTGGGGTCTCCATGCCCTTGAGCTGCCTGGCATTCCTACTTCCATTGTTCTCTCCGATGCCTTCTGTTCCAAAGCTCCCACAGTTGAACACTGTATCCAGAGAGCATCTTTAGAGTAGGGGAATGTTCTCCCCCATTACGCTAGGCAGCACCAAGCTAAACACAGTGCCAGAAATGGATACATTATACTGCACAAACTGTGTGATTAGTCAATAGAGAGAAAAGTCGCACACACTGCCATCTCCCACAGAAAAGGAGAACATGCTATTGTGGAAATGATGATACCATGTGAAAAGGTTAATCATAGTCTGGCGATTGCAGCGTTGGACGCAAACCTACTTTTGCTGAGGCTGTGAGTTTCCTTGATTAGAAGCCCTGCTCCCTGCTGGGACCTTCTCCAGCACCAAGACATCTTGGTCATGTTCTTTCAGTCTGACTGTATTCGCCTCAACGTCCTGCAAATACAAATTACACCACATACAGATGCTGCCATTTTCCCAGACAATGAAAAAAAATTTCAAATGCTTCAGAAACTCATTTGGTGCTTGTGATGCTAATTGTTGTGCCTACAAATTAAGTCATTTTCAAAGTCAAGGGCTGGAATGGTCAGGGAGAGGACCAGATGAGGTTTAGGCATGTGGTTTTAAAGCTCTGCTTTTACCCCCAATTCAGAAAATCAGCAGAGTAGAGAGGAGTGTGGCTGTGCTCTGAGAAACTTTTGGGAGAGGGTGGCACAGTGGGAAGATAAGGGAACAAAGCATTTATTCTTTATAAAAATATGTGGCCAATAGCACTTAGCTTCAACCAAGTTCTTCCATTTTGCTTTTCTTATGAGGACATTTAGTTTTCTTGGGAATGCTACTTTTTTGCTCTGAACAAAAGACTTTACTTATTTTATTATTATTATTTATTACCAAATCAGTTTGAAATGTGTTAAAAACATTTTTTCAGTTATTTTGAAGAATTTTATAAATCACATCAGTGATAATGGTCCTTATGTGATTCTTTCAAAGAATTTTTTTGGCTAAATGTAAACTCCATATGTGCAAACCTCAAAGAGTTAGTTCAAGTTTACCTCTAAATTTCAATGTCAGTTTAAATACTTAATTTAAAAAATGTATTGTGCTTTATCTCATCATTTTGTACCTATTTTAAAAGAGATAAGAACCACGCCAAATTCCATGTGGTATTTTTTTCTATATTATTCAATGGTTAAGTTTTAAGTGACACTTTCTTTGCATTAAGAGAATGCATTCCTAAGACAAACTTTGGTGTCAGAAATTGGGCCACCAAAGGCAAATATGTAAGGCTGTGTAGTGATAGGTGTCCATGCATAAGGAATGGAGAATGATGTTGTAAATCATGATTAAATAACGTCAAATGTACCAGAAGCATAAAAGCTGCAGTTTGGACTTTCAAGGAGGATGGACAAAGATGCTAAGTGTGGGAGAGGCAGAGAAGAGAGTTTGCTCTGTGAGCCAGCAGGGAAGGGAACAGAGCTAAGTGATCCTAGAGGGACCGTGTCTCAGGGTGAACTCTAGCGAGGGAGAGATGCAGTATGGGCCCCCTGAGACACTGTCATCAGCTGGATTGTTCTTCCCAAGGGACCAGGGGCTGCATGGTGGGAAAAGGCCAGGGCCCGTCTCTTCTAAAGATCACCCACTCTCATAAATACCGTAACTAGCTTAGGTTAGGCCCATCTGCAGAGCCAACTTTCAATGCAATTACTCTTCACCTACTTGCCAAAGTCTGACATTCCTTTAGTGTGAATCAATTTGACATAAAGCACTTGAAATAAAAACGCTTGGTTAGAGTAACCACGATTAACATTAATTCTTGCTAAAATGTAACCACTGACTAAATCGAGAGAGCGTGCGCTGTTATAGAAAGGCTCAGATTTGGGATGAGGTTGGAGGTGGAGACTAGAAGGGTTTATGATAAAGAAAGACAGGAGTCGGGAAGGTATCACATGGACATTTGCAAGGCAGTCCCTCTACGTCTTCTATTCTGATGGACCGGGCCAGGCGTGTGCAGGGTTGTTTGGTCTAGCCTGGCATGCCCCAGGTGCAGCTTTCCTGGAATATCCCCTCTGGGCCCCAGAATGCACAGCAGCACAGTGAACATCCCAGGTGTGTGACCAAGGCCCTTTGTTCCTAGAGCATTCATTCATCGCTGTTCTGCTCAGTTAGCATGGCACTCAAGTCTTTTCTTCTCTTGCAAAAGGAAAAACGGGATGCCCCTCAGCCACGCTTTGCCTTGGACTTACCCTCAGAATCCGGTTGAAATCCTCCTTGTCTACTCTTAAGAAATGGCAATTATCTTCTCGCAAAACGATAGAGGCAGCTCTCGGGGCATCATTCACTAGCGCCAACTTGCCAAAATCATCTCCTTCATGCAGGGTACAGACCACACCCTAGAGAGCAAACATTCAGAGGAAGATGACCCCTGAAACAGAGCCAACACCCACCCACCTCACCCCCAAGACCCTGTTCGCCTAACACACTATGTACAAATGGGCTTTACCCAGGGATGCCGAAGAGGAGTTACACAATTAAATTGTAATGTTTCATTTTCCTTTCATTGAGTAATATGGGCTATGGAATAACTTAAATGTATACATTATAATCTATAAGGGATGGGCCCCAGAAAGTTCAATACCACTCTGAGTATAATAATTTAGATAATTTATGATTAGAGATGCTATAATGACTTTTCTTTATCGAGTAACAATGTTGTTGCAAGTTTAATGGTAGCACTAAATTGTTAATGCTTAGAGCTACACTAGTAAGTGGAGCATAATAAAGACTCAAAAAGAAAAAGACATACATAGATATATATATACACACCTTGCCGTAAATGACTACATTTACTGATCCTTTTAGAATAATGTACCAGGAGGTACCTTCTTCCCCCTGGTTAAACACTAGATACAAAAAGAAAAGACTTATGACAAGAATAGAAGCACATCAATATAAATTACAGCTTATCAAATCATCATTTTTAAGTTCTCAGAATTACACATATATTCCAGGAGGGGAAAAAATGGCTGGCAAATACTAACTTACTCAGGTGGCATATTGTTTCCTTTTCTACAGAACATAAAAGGAACAGAAACACTGCTCTACTGGCCAGGCCCTGAAAAATCCATTGGTACTAGACATCAATGAACAGCAATCCAGTTCATCAAGCAATACTCTTTTACCCACAATTCATCAAAACTTACGACACTACAGAAAATAGTTTTTAAAAGCAATTGGACCAGTAATGTGAATTGAAAACATGCAAATAGGTGCTGTTTATTGTTAATGGATATCTATCTATCTATCTATCTATCTATCTATTTATCTATCATCTATCTATTTTTTTAATGGGTTGGAATGATAACCACTACATTTAGGATAGAAGTTACCATGGGAGGGAAAGAGAAGAATAAGACAAGGGAGGAAACATGGGGCCTTCGACTGTATCTATAATTTCATTCTTTAGAAAACATGAAAAAATATTGCATGCTAATGTTTAATGTAGACTTCAAAGGTGCTTGTAATAACCTCTATTATTTGTTTGAAATATTTAAATATTTCACAATAAAATGAAAACAATCAGTAAGTTTGAATGAAAAGAATAAAAGAGAAGTTATGCATCACCAGTGATCATAAAAATAAAAAAAATACTAATGTGAACCTTTAACATTTCAAGAAAGGACATTCTCACTAAAATAAATGTCAATGTTGGAGATTCCACTTTTGATGACTGAAAAACATTTTGAAATATAACTTCTGTAACTCTTTTTGCTTTTACAAGTCCTGCCTCCTGCTTATTTGACTAATCCAAGTCAGAGTGAAGAAAGAGCAAGACTTTCCAGAGAGTGTCTCTTGAAACGTTAACAGGTATCCATTAGACAAGTGTTCTGTGTTCCACTCGGGTTAGGAAGTGTGAGTCTAACTGGTGTGAACGCTCTTCTTTAGTGCAGAACTTCTGAGAGCCTTAGCCAGCCTGAGGCGCCTGATTCCCCAAGAAGATCAGAGAAGGTGGCATTTCCTGACCTGAGTAGACCACTAACCCTGCTTTGCAAGAAGGACTCTGACGATTCGTGCGCAATGCTAGCCTGAATACTTCTGTTCACATCTGTTGATATCAAATTTCAATGCCTTGCTTCCAAATAGAATCACGGAAGTAAATGACAAACTGGGTTCTGGGGAGATCCTGAGCATTAGGGTTGGATAAATATTTGGGTCCAAGAAATTCTTTGAGGCTTGGAGCTGACAGTGGGAGTGGGAGAAGAAAGGAAAACAGGATCGTTTCTCATTCCCACCGGCAATTCCAAGAGATGGATTAGTTCCTCTAAAACCACCAACTGAAGTGAGGTCACGTGCAAAGGGCCTGCCTGAGGAGCAGCACCTTCCTCCCACCCTCTGCACACACTGCCTGCAGCCAGCAGCTAGGGCCTGGGCAGAGACTCAGACTAGAAACAGCACCCCCGCCCCCCAGTACCCCCCCCCCCGCCCCCAACTCCCGGTCCCAGAAAACCACCACGCTCCAGGATAGCGGACATGTGCCAGGAGTGATCACAGATCCCGAAAAAAAGAAAAGTGCTGCAGGACGTCCCGCCGAGTCTGAAAGGGGCGCATGTGCAGTCAGGGTCCCACAGCATAGGCTCCCGAGGGGACTAGCCAGGCGCAATGTCCGGTCACAGCTTTCACTTACACACGGTGCCTCCTTTGGCGTGAGACTCAAAGATGAGAACACCTGCTAGCTCCCGTTTCACCTAGAAGGAAAAGAGAAAGGATGTGGGAAGGCCAGATTCTTTTTTTTGGGGGGGGGGGGGCACATGTTCCCTTTCTGAACAGTGCTAACTGACCCTCTTCCCACACAGCCATCTCCGGCGCTGCTTGCGCTACTGTTGTCTAGAACCACGTTCACTAGATTTGCCGCTAGATTCTCAAATCTCCAACATACGCTATTGCATACGCTCATTCATACAAGACCACTGCCCTACAGATGGTTTATGTGGTTTCACACATATGCACTAGCCGATTTCACTGCCTATCTTTTGTCTTGGGTGAGAAGGTAAGAGCATCTACAGTATCATGTGACTCCATTGCTGTTACAGGCTCTTCCCCGTGTCCCACATAATGCATCCCTGCAAACGTGTTGGGAAAGTCAAAGTCTTCAAGTTGAATTATTAAGCTCAAATGTGTAAGCATAGTTATATTATGAGATAGCTAAGAAAATTTTTTTTCTTAAAATTATGGTCCCAAAGTATGGTTCCATCTCCCTAAGTACCAAGTAGCCTGAGAATTTTCCCCAGTGCCTGGGTACCTGTGGTTTGAGGGAGAAAAGGAGACTATCCACACTCCTCTCCATCCCGTCAGGACTGGGGGAGTCAGGACAGGGGCATGCTGGGGACCTGGAGCACAGGCAGGGAAAGGGGTCTCCCCCCACCTTCCCCTGCGGTGTGAGCCCCTGGCGCTTATATTGGCGGGGGCTCCCCGGTGAGGCTTCCAGACACTAGACCTCCTCCCTCTCCCCACGGATGAAGTGAGGATGACAGGACAGTGGTGGGGAGGCTGGACCACACTCCTGGTTTCTCTACCCGGTGAGCAAGCTTGTGGACCCCTCGGGAGAGCGGGGGAGAGGGGAGAAATGTGAAGGCAGCTCTGTTGGGTTGAAGAGGGAGGCATTTGGAGCCCTTCTGCTTGGGGCCGTGACAAATGCCTCGCTGCTCTCTTCAGAGACTTCCCGGAGCAGGGACCACAGACACTGCTAGCATATGATAGCATAGTATCAGCTAGGGAGCTGGGAACGAAAGGCAAATTAGGGATGCAGACGTTGCTAAGGGGCCTCGTATATAATCTGTGAACATTGCAACTTCTTTTTATTATTGGTTATTAACATAGAGGAGACAATGTGTTGCCTAGAAATCCTGTTCCTGTGATCCTTCTACAGGGGGAGGTGTTTCTGTCCGCCGCTTTCCTAAATATCCTAGTCACATAGAATTTTAGAGCCAAACAGCCATTGGGCCATTTATCACTATTGGGTATTGCTATTGTGCCCTAACATATCTGAAGTAATTCTCTCTTGAACCTTCTGCATCCTTTCTCAATAGGGCAGCAAAAGCTGGCCACTTGGGCCAGGGCAGGTCACCCTGATTTATCTCCCTCCTCCCTCTGGCTCTGTATTTCATGGGAGGGTCTCAGAGCCATTTTGAAGTCCTGGTATCTTGCCTAGGCATGCAGGTTCCATAGTTCAGACTTGGAAGGATGAAGCATATGTTCCGATCCCCCTCACATCAAATTGCTTTGGGGTTTACAGCACCTGGGCGACTCCTAATGATGTGACAATACTTGATCCCATTACAGTGATTCTTCTTGGGTACAACTTACTTAGCATCTCATGGGAGAGAGTAGGGATGATTTATGAGGCAGAATTCAGATATTCCTGCCCTCCATGCCAAATACACTCCTCCAGTCCTAACTGCATTTAACTGACCTTGCTCAATAAGAGACAACTTACGGTGGTAGAAAGATGGGATAAGGCTTTAATGTGAAGGAGTTCATCATAGATAATCTCTAGGTCATCCATACTCCTCTGGCCAGGTCTACAAAGAAAAAAGTAACAAGGAAATAATGAGAAAAAAAGTCATCACTAAAGCCTGAAATACAGGAGTGGACTCAAGGGTCAGTAATACAGCTCAGATTTCTTAGGAGGAATCTCTATAAAAAGATACTGGCAGAGGGTGAGATTATGCCGTTATAATCCCGAAAGGAGGTTTTGAAATGAATGTGTTGTCAATGGAAGAATGGGCACAGAGTCCCCTTCCCTTTTAACCTCAGAGGGTAGAACATCTCTGCTCACGTTGTAGTTGTCTAATCTATCTCTCACTTTGTAGATGACTGCTCCAAAAAATTGCTTTGCATTACCATCTTAATCAATAATAGGAAAACTTGTCTTTAACACAACTAGAAACAACTGATTTCATCAACTGAATGATTGATCCAAATTCCTTGAGATCCTGTGTGGTATCTTAGCCTAACAGAATAATAATGCTGCTGTCACTGTTTCAGGTTGTGTAATACACTTCTACCATAGGACTTAAATAAGGGATGTAGAGACTCAGTATTTTCTTGCCTATCCCTGAGAAGGTGAGGGCATGAGATGAGCAGAAGGCAGACAGTAGTGTTTGGGATTAGGAAGAAAGGGAGAGAAGAGAGGTATATACTTCCACTTCCCAAACTCTGTTTCATGCATGACCACTGTCCCATGAGGTGTTAATTAGTATACTAGTTAGCTTCTCCCCCTATAATTTATTTTAGAACTAGTATCCAATAATCTTCCTTTAAAGATAGGTTATGTGGATGTTACGGATATTCTGACATGGAAGGACAGAATAGATTCCTAATCACTTTCACGCCTATAATTATTCTGGAATCACTAATAGTGTTTAACTATAGATCAAAGAGAACATCTGATTGGTGAAGAATTGAGATATTCTATTGCTCTCTGCAATGTAAGAAACCTTGACTGATGTGTTATTGAAATTTTAAAACAAATTGGTTATTGATTCTGAGAGTACTAGGAAGTCAAGCTCCATGTTGATGGACAGGCAGCATTTGCTCTCAGCAAATTGCTGCAGTCATGTATGTTACCTACTACGTAATCGTCAGTCTATTCTACACATGTTGTCTTAAAATTTCAGTAACTTATTGTATTACTCAATGTTACTGTATGTTAAGTACTTAAACCTTAATGAGCTACTGGTGGTGTTCCATGCTTAATTATATTGTATTTTTAAAAAGTGGTCCTGGGTCAAATAAATTCAAGGAGCGATGGTGTACTGAACAGCGCTCTGGATTCCAGGCTGAAGATAAAGTCTTAACCGCAGTGCACCCACCACCAGCCGTGTGACATCAGCCTCAGTCTCATCTGTAAACTGGGACATGCCTTCCTGAGAGAGAGGTGAGAGCTGAAGGAAGCAGTACATGTGAAGGTACCTGCATATTTATTTGTGTCGGTGGAAAAAAAACCCTCAGCAAAATGATATTCAAAACTCAAACCTTTGCATAAGAAGTTTAACTGACAGAGTACAACATTTGGGCCAGCAAATTACATCTGAAATTTAGTCAATTATAGGCAAGTACTCTGAGCAATCAAAACTGAATTGTAAATACTCTAAAATAGTTAATTGGATTAAACACTTATGCAACCATTCATAAGATGGGGTTGATGACAGATCAAGTGGGGGCCATCAGAGGAAGAAAACTCTTTGCACACCTTGCACATCACCTTCTCCAGGACAGTTTAGCATGAACAAAGGAAGATGATATGCCTCTCTTAGAGCATCTATGAAGGGCACATTTCCTAATCTCGACTATACAAAGACTGGTACTAAATCCGTGACCCAGGGAGACGCCAGCCGGGCCAACCTCCTGCCAAGAACCACCACTGCGCATCAATCCAGTGCTTACTGGTGGACCTCAGAAAAGATGGGACCCAAACACACCAAACAAAAAACTATGGGCACGGGGATCTGAGGGGGCCAGGCCTTCTTAGCAAGGGGCTAATCTACTACTTGACTTACACATGGGATTTTGAAAGGAGGATCCTTGGGGATTTAAAAGTCAATGGAGTCACCTCAGTCCATCTACTGTGATAGCGGCAGCTAAGGTGAGAGTCTCAAGGCAGGCGTAATAGGATTATGCTCTTCAGCACAAGGAGCTGCCCCGCTGTTCTTGCTACTTGACATCAGCTGCAAATAGCATGGACCCTCCTAGAAGCCTGGCTAAAGAGAAATCAGTCGCCAAGTCACATTCTCACCTCCATGGGATGGGCTGTTATGGAGGGAGGAGGAAAACTCCACTGGGAAAAGACAGTGTTAGAATTTAGCTCTAAAATCCTAACACATTCAAATTTGGAATTTTGGGAGCAGATCTCTATGAGTTTAGGAAGAGTGTTTTTACATAATATCAATATGAAATCCATATTGATCAACCCTTTTTCTTCAGGTGTAGTTGATTCTTTTTAAAAAGTTTTTCTCATATTTAATCAACTCTCACAGATTAAAAAAAAAAGTGTTGCCTTTAGAATCTACACATCACATTACATTAAAAAGTAATTACATATTGTCCAAGAGTTAAAACATATGAGACAGAACTCTGTCAGATCCTCAGTGCATCATACTAAAAAGGTGACAGCTGGTTCAAGACACCCTTTAACCATTAGAGGTAGTCTGAGGACCTGCACCAAAGTGTAGGAGAAGGCAATGATGGCAACATGCAAGCCATTTTTGAAACCTACTCTACTTCCCACTGCCGAACACCACTGAGCACTGATGGAAGCTCTCTTCTCCCCACGCTGCCCGCTCCTGGCTCTCTCTTCCTGCTTTCCTAAACATTTCTTCTCCATGTCTTTTTTGATCTGTTGTTCTTTTGTTCACCTCCTAAATTGTGCTGTGCCCCAATGTTCTGCCTTCGGCTCTGTTCTCATTTTGTTCTGCTTTCTCTCCCTTTGAAAAATCCCCAACTTTCACCTATATAACGCTGAGACCCACATCTTTATCTCCAAACAGATGTCTATCCTGAGCTCAGACAGCTAGCTTCCTGGCCAGCTCTTCCCAGACAAGCCACAGCTCCACAAGCTTACTGTCCGGGGTGCTCCCTCGTCATCACAGGGCAGGTCTCAGTGGACTTTTGCAGACTTGGCTACCTTCCTTTCCTCTCTTCACACCTTCCCTCATGGCTCTGTTCTCTGCTCCACCCAGGCCCTATGTCTCTCCATTCCTCAAAACACTATGCTTTTTCATGTCTCCAAGACTTTTCACATGGTTCTCCTCTCTTTGCCTAGGGTTTTTTTTTTCTGCTTTAAGCCCAGCTCAGATGTTATCTCTCCCAGGTAAAACTGGTTCTCCAACCTTTATTCTTCCATGGCACATGGCCCAACTACTGTGGTGATTACAACATACTGTGAGGAATGTTATTTGCTTAAATACCCCTAACCCTACACTGCTCTTCTCAAGAAGTGCACAGGGTGCTGGACTGGGAGCAGAAACTGGATTTGAGATCTCAATCATGAACTTCCTAGGTGCCCAATTGGTCTAATGCCTTGTTTTTGCATTTCTAAAATGAAAACAATAAATATGATTGTTGTAAAAACCAAATGAGTTAATATACATGAAGCATTGATTCACTGGAAATATAGCACAAACGGAGGATGAAATTATTATCAGGGTGGATGTTCAATACAGTTTATCAGATGAGCGAAAATACTAGTTCTCACAATTCATGCTGAATTCAGGGTCTGTCCAAGGGACATATGGAAGCAATACCAAAAACCAGTTCCTGTCTTGTGGCCTGAGAAAAATGGGGGTTTAAGCTCTGTTATCCCTCCTATTCAAGGTCAAGTAAGACATGGTGGCCACGACACAACTCACTTTTGTCTTGGCAAATAATTAATGGAGGGAAGAGACAGGATGAAAATGTTGAACCTCACCTCATACTCCAAATCCTGTTAAGTGATAAAAAAGATATATTTCTAAAAGACTGTGGATGTATTCATCCAGCTGCGAGGAAGAACTGTCATCTTAGATCAGCTGAAGTTACTCAGTCAAGATCAGCGAGGGCCTGCACAGCAGCGATCTCCAAAGACCATGCAGTATCTGCTAGGCTGGGCCCTTTTGTGGCTGGAGAGTTGTCTGCCACGCTAAAAGTCTGATGGAAAAGACACTTGAAAATCCAAAACAGCACTGAAAACAGACACACACCACCACCACAAACCACAAAAGAGTCCTATGGTTGATCAGAGATTTTAGGAATTCTTGGGTGACCAAAAGCAGATTGGAATAAAATGTCTGAGGATAGCTGGAAGGAGCCACAGCTCAACTCAGATAAGAAAATTAGTTTGAAAACAGCCCAAGTGCCCATCAGTAGATGAATGGATAAAAAGCTGTGGGACATTTACACTATGGAATACTCTGCAGCTATAAAAAAGAGGGATCTCTTACCCTTTGGGACAGCAAGGATGGACCTGAAAAATATTATGCTAAGTGAAATAAACCAAATATCACATGATCTCACTTATTTGTGGAAGCTAATGACCAAAATGAGTTGACCAACAAAATAAGACCTGAAGCATGGAGGCATGGGACAGACTAACATACCTCGATGTGGAGTGTGGGGGACAAGAAGAGATAAACCAAAGAACTTATATACTTACTAGAGGCCCTGTGCTCGAATTCGTGCACCAGTGGGATCCCTCAGCCTGGCCTGCGGGATCGGGCTGAAACTGGCTCTCCGACATCCACCGAGGGGTCCTGGATGGCGAGAGGGTGCAAGCCAGGCCAAGGGACCCCACCAGTGCATGGTTGGGGCCAGGGAGGGATGCAGGAGGGCTCCAGGATGTGTCCAGCCTGACTCTCTCAGTCCCGATTGGCCAGACCCCAGAAGCAAGCTAACCTACCGGTCGAAGCATCTGCCCCCTGGTGGTCAGTGCACATCATAGCGAGCAGTTAAGTGGCCTTAGCATATCATTAGTATATTATGCTTTGATTGGTTGAATGGCTGACTGGATGACCACACACTTAGCATATTAGGATTTTATTATATAGGATATGTTTGGCCCATAGTCACAGGCAATAGAGTAGTGAAGACCTGGGAAGGGTGGTAGGGGCTGGGAGGAGGGCAGGGGGGAGGGGAAGGGAGATATCTGTAATACTATCAACAATTAAAAAAGAAAAAGAAAATCAGCACAGGAGGAAGGCGGCATTGCTGTTAAGACAAGGCCAGGAGCGAGCGGGTCAGAGTGGTTCGTCACAAGGTCTGCGGTCAGTCAGGGCCCTCCCCCGCACCCACTGAGCAGTAGGCAGTGGCAGAGTGTACTGCCAGGCTAACACTCAGACCTGCTCTCTAAGATAAAGGCACAGTCGGGAGCCCAAGAGAGAAGCAGAACAGAACATGTGACAGCCACAGCCCTCCTGCCAGACACAGAGGACAGGCTCCATTCCTGGGAAATCCTCCTTCATTTCAAAACTCCTGGGAAGAAGTGCGGGGGGAGGGAGTTTAGCCTGCATGCTTCTCCTCGTGCCTCTCATGAAGCAAAGGCTGTCGGGAAATGTGGCCCCCAGCGCCTCCAGGGCCGGCTCCGCTGTGGGTGTGACCACCACACCTGCCCAGAGACCCACATGGCAGCTTATTTTACCCCTCCCGGTGCATCATGTAATAACCACTAGAGAGAAATAAAGACTTCCCCCGGATGCCCTCGAGAAAGCTATGGTAGCCTTTTGAAACAGAATGGAACAAAGCTTAAAAACAGCTTCGTCTCTGGGTCCTAAATAACATTCAAAATGAAAGGGGAAAAAAATAACCCTGAGGTCTGAAGTGGTCACGTCATCACAGGGCAGGCCACTGTGCTTGGGCAAGCCACCCAGGTAGCCATGAACTTTTGGGTCCTGTTTACAGCACATTTTTAATGAGGTGAGAGAAGTCAGCACTGCAAGGTGTGAAGAGACTTACTCTAAAGCATGAGTATATTCAGTTAGCAAAGCAACAAAAGCTTTCGTGAGAGGTTGGCTACCAGCAAACTCACTGTTGCCCGGGGCCTCAACATGTCATTAGAATTGAAAGTTGACGGAAGTCCCGGGGAAGAGGCCAGATGGAGCAAAAGCCAGTGTGACAACCTGTGCCACTGAAGTGAATAAAAATGTGAGTCCCCCACCTTGCCGCCTGCCCCCCCAGGTGGATCTTCATGTTGTGGCTGCAGTGACAGAGAACAGGCCCAGCAGCTCCTGCTCCGAGGCCACCAGCTCAGAGCTGCTGTGCCATCTAGTGTCTCAGAGAAGACTCACCTCTCTGCTCTTGCATCCTCAGGCAAAGGTTCTCATCTCGATCCACCCCCACCCTAAAAGAGCACCGGGCAAGTCTAAAACTGTGTCTTCTCCACCACGATCGCTGAACAAAGTCGTGCTTTCAAAGCAGGTTTCTCTTGGCAAACAGCGGCATGACGCACCTCTCCTGCTTTGGTCTTCACGGAGATGGCAGGGGAAAAACGGAGGAGGGATTCTGCAAATCAGCCCCCAGCCTGTTCAGAGAGTAATGAAAGGGTCCCAAGGGCTGAAGGCAATTTGGCTTTCAAGAGTCAAGGGAACACTGTGCCCGGAGCAGGAGGAGGGATCTCCCAGGCACCTTCAGAGGGTAGCCTGCGAGGCTAGGGGACTGAATTGACTCTCAGGCTGCTCTGAGTGGCAGCTGGCGAATGTACCCGGTCTTTACTTGTCCTTCTCCAGGTGTCACAGGGAGAGATATTAGGCATCCCTGCTTCTTCACAAACCTGCATGGTGCCACATTGATGTGGATTTGTCAGATCCCGCTGTGGAAAGGCCTAGTTTCCGCAGGGGCCGCTTTCTGTCTAGTTACAGACCCGGTAATAAACGGGGATGGATGGAGAAGCAGTTTGTACATGAAAGGATGGGAGGGCCCAGGTGACATTGGAAAGTGCTGGTAAATACAGTTTTATCAAGGAATTATCAAGGTCAGAGACAGAGACCCTCAGTTCTTGGGATGTGGCTAAAATGAAGGATTCATCCAGCCACCAAGTAGCACATGGACGTGGCGCCTGGTAAAACATGCAGGTGAGAAAGCAGATAACCAGTTCTTCTAGACCTGCCGCCTTTAGACCTCTTCCCTGGTGCCTGGGGGAAAAACCCAGAAAGTCAGGGTTGTCAATATCCACGGAAGCCACAGTCAAGCTTAAAAATAAAGGAAAGGCTTCATCATATTTTTCTGGAGTTGAGAATGCTTTGTTGTATTGCAACGCTCCACCTCAACTGGCCTGATTCTCCTGGTTACAAGTCACTTCTCAAACTTGGGTCATTTTCTAACATTCTTAAGGTCTTCTTGAGAAATCACCTTCTTCCACTTCTCTGACTGGTAAATTTGGTTTTTCACTCACATGTCTAACAAACCGGCAAATTGTTTTTCTTTCCTTCACCTCCTAGCCTTGCTTCTTAAGAGTTAGATCTTAAGTGGTAGAGCCATTCCAGGAATCTGGAGTAAGCAGACTTGGGCTCAGTTCCTGATTCAGCCACAAGCACCACTGTGTGATGTTAAGGAAGGTATTTGACATCTACTAAGCTCAATCTCTTCATTTGACAATTGTGGATAATAAGGCCTACTCAGTTCACAGAGTTACTTTGAGGTTCAAAGAGGCGATGGATGTGAGGTCACTATATAAACTTGTGTTATTCATTTATTTTTCAATACTTTTATTGATTTGAGAGAGAGAGAGGAAGGCAGGGGAAAGGAGAGAGAGAACCATCAATCGGTTGCCTCTTGCACCCCAACCAGGGATCCAACCCGCAACCTGGGAATGTGTCCTGACCAGAAATCGAACCAGTGACCTTTTGGTGCATGGGATGATGCTCAACCAACTGAGCCACACCAGCAGGGCTCATTTATTAAGTGTTAGTTTTTACTTTAAATTCTGGCTAGTGGTTTGATGTTCATATTTTTCTATAGTAGATGGTACACTTGTACTCCGTTAGGGTCTATATGGTGGTCATTGAATAAGATAAGATTTGTCTGTAACAATTATTTTTAAATCAGATTTCTATAATATATATCCTCTCAAGTGCTCAAAGAATAAACCCAGGAAGCAATTTTGAACCATTTTTGGCCCAGGACAGGTGGTAGAGTAAAGAACACAGGTTCTGAAGTCAGACAGACCTGGACCAAATCCTGAGCCCACCATTTTTGGGATAAACACAAGCAAGTGACTTAACCTAAGCCTTTTTCCTAATCCATAAAATGGAGATAATATTAATAACTACCAAACAGTTCTGTTGAAAGAACTGAATTAGGTAATTATTGAACACAGTGTCTAGCATACCTGAGTTCAGCAAATGTTGGCTAATTAAATACAACTCCCCTGTGAAGTTGGGAGAGGTTAAGTAGGTATTATTAAACTCATTGTATAGCTTAACAGCTTTGTAGTCTGGAGTTGTTGGGTGATTTATTGGTAAATTGGTAAGACTAGAATCCAGGGCTCTTACACTCACTATTTCTTTTACTCTATTCAGCAGACTCGGGTCAAATGCATGTGTTTCATATGCTGTCATTAATTTCTCAAAATATAATTAATTTTAGTCTCATAAAACTCAATACCTGGCATCCTGTCTATAGTCTGGACCCTGCCAACCCATTCTCTACAGACGGCAGAGAAACCCTCCCACTGCAAAGCTGACCGTTCCACATCCCTTTAAAACTCTTCAATGGTGCACCGCGTGGCTATAAAATAACATCCAAGGTACATAGAGGGATAGCAGACCCCCTTCAATCTGACCTCAGCCTACTCTCCAGCCGCATTTCCTAGCTCTCCTGGTCTGGGCCCTCCTTCAGTGTGAAGCAGCTTATGTTCCCTGCTGGAGCTCTGGACATCATTCTGCTCCCACACCAGGCTAGTTCTTTCTTTGTCCCGGGAAGAAGAGCACTAAAATATTACTTTTTGCTGCTGTCAAGAAGAAAGAGCTTGAGAAAGTACAGGAATATAGTCAACAATATTTTAATAACTATGTCTGGTGCCCAGTGGATACTGGAAATATCGGAGAGAGAACACTTATAAAGCATATGATTGTCTAACTTTGCTGTACACCTGAAATGAATATAAAATAATATTGAATGTAAACTGTAATTGAAATATAAAATTAAAAAATAATAAGTTAAATAAAAGAAAAAAGGTTTGAGAATTAATCTAAACATCCAACAATGACAAACTGAATGTATTAAGGAATATTCAGAGGACAGATTACTATGTACCTATAAAAAAATCCCATCTTTAAAGAATACTTAAGGTTAAGGGAGAATGCCATGATATATTATTAAGTATAAAAAGTTAGGAATTGAAATAGAACCAGAGGGATAATACCAACATGTTAATAATAATTATTCTGGGGAGGTGGAATGCAGGTGTCATTTATTCTTCTTTAACTCCTTTAAGTTCCCAAAGTTTCTACAATAAACAGATTGACTTGGCCAAGAAAAAGTCATTAAAATCTTTAGGTAATCTTATATTGAATCCTAAACTATAAACGGGCAGCTACATCCATCTATCCCTCTCCCAAATCTGAATCCTCATGGCGGCAATTCGACTGTTGGTTTCTTGGACACATAAACAGGGAGATAAGGGTCGATTGCTTTTATGGGGGAGAAGCAAACCCAACCCCAAGAAAAGGCCCCCTTAATGCAATAATTTCTTCTGGTAAATTCTATAAGCTTTCACTACGGCACAGCAATCTTTCCAGGAAAAACAATGTTGACGTTTGTCATGCCGTGAAGGGAAAGATTCACAGTGAATTTCTTATTTCATTAAGATTAGGCTCTTTCAGTCACACTTCTCTTTTCATTTGATTTGCATTTGAGAACTACCAGCCGCCCAATTCCAATGTTTGGACTTTACAAGTTTGAACATACTCTTGGCATACCCCAACAAAAGTCAAAACCCTAGGCACCACTGATTTTAGGGTTGCTAATCTGGGTTCCGCTGGTGAAGCAAATTTCCCTATAATTATCAGGATTTCAAATTCCACGCCCTCAAAAACAGCTTGGACAAATAAAGGCCCTATTAAAATAGGCTCTGCTAAGAGAAAATACACAGCCTCTCAAGTGCCCTCTAGAGCAAATGTGTGGAACAGCCAAAATGTCCCCCCACTCACACCTATCCCCATCCCCAACCCCCACCCCCATATGTATTTTTTTCATGTCATTTTAAATTGTTTCCTTTCAACCTCATGCCCCATAGCATATGTTAGAAAATATTAATTTATCGCATGAAATCATTGAACTTAAGTTTCTGAATTTCCGATCCATTTGAAAGACTCCAGAATCTGCCAACCATTCTCTTGATATATATGTAATAAAGAAACTTTTTACATAATATATTTAATAATAATAAACATATTAAATATTCATATTTCTTCTGCTCGGGTCTGACTTAATCTCTTTCTGAACTACTTAAGTGTCTAGGCTTTTAAGGAATTTCAAAATTGTAGACCTACCTAGAATTAGATTTGGGAAATGCCATCTACTTCATTTCTCTCCCACCTTTCGGCTAGATCCTCATAGACCATTCTAAATAGTGGAGCATTATATTTTACTTCACTTGGAAGAAGAGGTTGTGAGGCTTGTATGGCAAGAGCCGTCTTTGTCCCCTGAAGCCTCTTTGTATCCAGCTGGCCTCAGTGTGGAACATGCTGCTGACCTGGTCACGCCACATCCTTGTGCCCATGGCCCCACCCCCAACC
Organism: Myotis daubentonii; assembly: GCF_963259705.1. Lineage (NCBI taxonomy): Eukaryota > Metazoa > Chordata > Mammalia > Chiroptera > Vespertilionidae > Myotis > Myotis daubentonii. Next base: position 45,779,984 of record NC_081846.1, read on the forward strand.
CAGAGTATCTGCTCAAAGTTAGCCAGAATGTATGTTTCTTCGGGTAAAGGTCTCCATTGTACTTATTCGCGGCAGGGTAACCTCATTTTTAGGCTTGTAAACAAAGCAACATCAACACAATAAGCCCTGAGGGTTCATTTTAGGTTTGATGGTCCTGTCTGTGAGCTGCAACAACAGCACCGTCAAACTGTCACTGTTCCATGGCACTTGCCTCCAAATGCCACCCAGGTCTGCACCTGCGAAACCAGGATGCGCATTGTGAGTCACTCTGCCTGCCACCACATGAAAAGCTAATTTCACATGCAGAATGTATGTGTGTTTTTTCAATACCAATAGCAACAAGAGTGTGCCAAAAAAAATTCCCCCTGAAGCTCTATTCTGTTTTTAAACTACAGAACATTCTTTCATACTTTGACAGATAAAATGCTGCAGTTAATGTAATAAACAGAGAATTTTTCTAAGTAGCCTGTCAAAACAAGTGACACTTTTTTTTTCTTTGCTAGCAAGTCTCAGATTCAGAACAATAGGAAGTACCTTTCAAAGCAACATCTTCATTATACAATCAAATTCCCCAAGTAATCTTCTCATCAAAGAATATTGTGTTATTTCTTTCCCAGTAATTATCAGAGTTCGGCAACCTCTCTGGCAGTGGCGATGGTTATAAACTGCAGCTGTGCTGAGTTAAAAACTGGAGGGTCCTGCTCTGGCAGATACGGATCTGACGCCTCCACATTCCTGAACAACTTGGCAGTTTGGGCAGTGAAAGGGCAACATTTCTAGGACCTATGAACACGCAGCAAGTTTCCTGGAGCCAACTGCTCAGCTGGTCTCTTCAAGGACAGCAGTGATACTGGCACTTCTTGATCAACTAAGCTTATTTTCTTTCCACTTAAATAAAATAAGGTAGAAGCTCCAAAGGTTATCAGATTTTTAAAAAATGGTGTGTGTGGGTAAAGTTTGACAGTCTGTCTCATTCAGTGAGATTCCTTCTTTTTTCAGTTTCCAATCTCTTGGGGGGCTTTCTTTGCAATAGAAGGAAAAACCCCAAAATACAGACTCATAAGAGGAACTACCAACCCAATTCCAATGTTTGGAGTTTCATAAAATCTGGGAAGGTGGGAAAATCCCAAGGGCACCCAAAATAATGCATCTTGGAATTCTGGTGAAACCTGCACTTTCACCGTGATAGCTGGAAAATGGAAATCTCTGGAATGTAATTTTCTCTGAAGAACCTTTGGGCTGCCAAGGATCAAGCAACTCAATGCTGTAGGGGAGAAATAAGGAAGCACGAGAACAGAATCCCATTTCTAAGGGTGACTCATGAAATTGGCTCTTAGGCTCTCGTGAGGGTGAATCAAACAATTAGCATGAATGTTTCTAGCAGGTGCCTAGCACAGAGCAGGCACTCAATAAATGTTCGTTGCATCTGAATCTAATTTGGGAGTGCCTCTCCCATTGGATTATAAACTCCCCAAGGGCAGGAACCATTTTATTACTTTTTTTAAACCTCTTTGGTACATACTTAAAACTAATTGTAAATAGAATGACATTTCTGCCTCCCTTGAAGAGCTGAGGGAACTTCAGCTGGGACTGTAGACTCATGGGGATTAGGCATTTTCAAACTTCCATACCAGGTTAAATCCCTCTCTCCATATTATATTCTATTAAAACAGTACATTTTCCTTTGTGCTGCATAATGCAGCCATGATAAAACGATTGCTTGCCTAACTAGTTGTTTAAGGTCTGTCTCCTGCACTAGGAGAAAGCTCCGGGAAGGGGGTGCAACCCCCTTGTTCAATGCTGCAGCCTTAGCAATTGACATAGTATCTAGGACAAAACAGGTGTTCAGGAAACATTGGTTGAATGAATAAATGAACGAATGAAGTAAAATGCGATATGTTTTTGTCTTTAAGAAACTCACAGTTGACAGCAATGTTTCTCAACATTATTTCCAGGACAGCTCCTTGTTCTGTAGGGTCTAGGTACTGAGGTGTGCTTAGCATGCACTGAGACAGCCAAACACCCTCCCATATTTCCAATGCCCCGCAGATTCACAACCACTACATGGTGTTGGCTTGAATGAAAGTGACATCAAAAACAGCAAAAAGGGGATGGAGCCAGGAAATGATGAAGGCAAATGGGAAAAAGGGGGTGTGGGAAAGAGAGAGGAAGCAGTCTGATAGGAAAGAAAGCATGGTTTATTTTTATTTTTAAAAAATATATTTTTATTGATTTCAGAGAGGGAAAGAGAGGGGAAAGAGAATACAAACATCAATAATGAGCGAGAATCATTAATTGGCTGCCTCCTACATGCCCTCTACTGGGGATCGTGCCAGCAACCCTGGCATGTGCCCTTGACTGGAATCGAACCTGAGACCCTTCAGTCCACAGGTTGATGCTCTATCCACTGAGCCAAACCAGCCAGGGCGAAAGCATGGTTTAGAACAGCCGTGGGCAAACTACGGCCCACGGGCTGGATCCGGCCCGTTTGAAATGAATAAAACTAAAAAAAAAAAAAAAAGACCGTACCCTTTTATGTAATGATGTTTACTTTGAATTTATATTAGTTCACACAAACACTCCATCCATGCTTTTGTTCCGGCCCTCCGGTCCAGTTTAAGAACCCATTGTGGCTCTCGAGTCTAAAAGTTTGCCCACCCCTGGTTTAGAATGATGGTGTTCATGAGCTCTCCAAGCCCTGGGACTCTCTTGTGTCCCCTCCGCAACCAACCCCTGCGATCCCTCAGGGCAGACAAAGCAAAGCCTGGGAAGGGTTCCTGGATGCTCTTTATGGTTAGGGCTATGAAACTCTGGCTTTCTGTTTGATGTTTAGAATTTAGTAAAATTTTTGTTTGAAGAAATAAAATTCTAAGGCAACCCCAACCCAAAAAAAACACAGAACCCCCCCCCCCCGCAACAATTTGTTGTTGTTTGAGGCTAAAGCAGGGGTGGGCAAACTTTTTGACTCCAGGGCCACAATGGGTTCTTAAACTGGACCGGAGGGCCGGAACAAAAGCATGGATGGAGTGTTTGTGTGAACTAAGATAAATTCAAAGTAAACATCATTACATAAAAGGGTACAGTCCTTTTTTGTGTTTGTTTTATTCATTTCAAACGGGCCGGATCCGGCCCGAGGGCTGTAGTTTGCCCACGGCTGGGCTAAAGGCACCAAAAACCATGGTTTTAGAGTTAAGGATGATGGTGCCAACTGGGATGAGGGAAGGCCATTAAACACATGGTAGGGGAATTAAGTGCCAAGAGGAAGTTTTGACAAAGGGGACACGGTGCGATAGAAATGAAGCTGCTGGAAAGCCTGGTGCAGCGCTGAGGAAGGGCGAGTGGAAGGGGACGCATCCTGGGCAAAGGACATAAAGGAGAGCGGAGAGGCTTTGTGAGTCGGTGTGAGGCGCGGACAGCAAGGAACTGGCCTGAGGGACACCTCACTTTTGGAAAGTGCCCAGGGGACACATAAGACATGTAAGGTCCAACCCTCTCACCGAGACCCGCTAACCATCTGAGGTCAGCCAAGGCAGTGACTCAGAGCTGACATCCACAGCTGGCCGGCACCGGTTGCCGGGTGGAGAACAATTTCATTTCCAGCAGAAAAACATAAGCCTGTGCGTGGTTTCAGAACCGAGTGCCAAGCCCTCTCTTGTTGAAAAGGTTCCCCTGAGGTTGGGGCTATGGCATATGCTGCTGTGTGCCCCATGCCAATTAGGAGAGCTCCCTGAACAGAAGAGGGGCTTGGTCCTTTCTTTTGGAATCAATCTGATTAAACAGCTGAAGTCCTCAACTTCAGCTGCTGGGCTGCGCCTGGAGTAAGGTGGGTTTCGGCCAAGATGGGAGGAGAGAGCGCCTCACTGGCTGAATGGGGACCTCGAAGCGGTAATGAGCAGTGAGGTTCTCTTTAGTATGTCTTTATGTTAAAGAGCACAGGTTTGGAGCAGGGAGAAAGGATGTGCTGAATGAATGAATGAATGAATGAATGAATGAATGAACAAACGAATGAATATATACAAGCACATAAGGCCTGTGGCTCTGACAGCGGCTGCCGTACTGCATTAGGAAGAATGGGGCCGCGGTGGTCTGGCATCGAAGCAGAGCCGTTTGTCACTGAGCAAAGCCTGGTTAAGATGTGGACTCAGTTTTGAAGCCAACCACTAAAAATCTCTCTATTTTTAACTCGTGCAAAAGGGAAATGAAGGTACCTGGCTCAAAAACAAAATAGAAAAGAGACACACTGCTGTGTCACCCTTCGAGTGCCTCCTCTGACCCTGGGTGAGGCCAGGGCTCTCCAAAGCAGCCTCTCCTCTCCCCTGCCCAGGTGTGCGCCCGCCCTGGCCACACGCAGAGGTGGGCGCCGTGCTCTTACTCACGATTTGCGGAGGATCATCCGCATGTGGGCGTCGGGGCCCATCTGTGACAGCAGCAGCATGGTGTCCTGCAGCTCCTCATCACACTCCTTCTTCTCCTCCTCTGTCGGCAAAGGCGCGTCCTCGTGCTCATCATCCAGGAAGCGGTAAAATAAATACTTGTCTTGGAAGTGATGCTCCTGGTCCACTGTGGGAAGCATGGAGGCAAGTGTCAGCTGTCGCACCTCTGCCTCCCGCCCCCGCGGTGTCAGGCGAGACAGAAGTGGTAGCCAAGGGTGAGACTCCTCAACCTTCTCCCTCCGCTGGCCTAGGGCTGTGCAGCTGGAAGGCGTGACCTCGGGCTGCAGTGAGGCCACACGGCTCCCTCCGACCCGCCCACCTCCTGGGCCGCCCTAGGACTGTCCCTAAGGCAACCTGCCAGCTTGTCGGAGATGAGCAACAATTGCCGTGGGGACATTCTCTAGCATGCGGGGCCAGGTCCCACACAGGACAATAATCAGCTGCCGGGTCTTGCTCTAAACTGGTTTTTGAAAGTACAGACTTAAAAAAAAACAAAAAAACAAAACCCTAATTTGTCGGGATCAGAATTCATGTTTTTCTTTTGTACTGTTTATAAACTGTCTGCACTTAAAAATGGCAGAGTAAAATTGTTTGAACAAAGGTGACTAGACCAAGCTTCTAGGTCACATACACCTAGAGGGATCTTACAGTGATTTCCTTCCAGTTATGATTTTTAAACGTGTTTTTTCCCCCCGCGTGTTCTTTCTAAACAAAAAGATTTCAATCTGGGAAGGACCAGGTCAGGGAGCTTGGCTCAGAATGCCTCACCTATATGTCTTAAAATGCCTAAGACCCTTTTCAGGTTGGAGCATCAGGTTTGTCAAAAGATAACAGGAAGCAGTAGATCACTGCTGCTTAACCCTTGGAGTGCCAACCAATATCCTAGGAACTATGCTAAAATTGCCAAGGCATTTTTGCTGACTTTACAGCAGTTTAGGAAAAAAATTATGAATCGCAAGTAAATGAAGTTACATATTCAAAAACTTAAGGAAACCTTTACTACATTGACATATTTAGCAATATCATCATCACTAATAAAAGCAGACTTAGAACTGGACACCATTTCGAAGCTTTGATTGCGCTCCCGGCACTTTTGGCGAAAGACAGGAGGAGCGCGATCACGCCCCCCGGGCACTCTAGGGGTTAAAACGTGATCCCAGAACAGCAGCATCCAGGGCCTGTAGGAAATGCAGACTCTCTGGACCCACCGCAGCAGAATCCGCATTTTAACAGGAGTCCCAGGTGGCTTGTATGTAAAGTCTGAGAACTCTGGCAAGACCATCAGTAGAGTCCCCGATGCTGGTCAGTTAAATGAATGACTGTAATAGTTTGTCAGTTTGGAAGAGTGGTCTTCACACAAGAGGCATGAGCGATTTAACCACAGTCACACTCCAGCCCTGAACAGCAGCTCTCAGGGCTGCCCCTCTAGAGCACAGTCCCGACTTTAAATACAGTCCTCCTGTGGGCAAAACATTGGCTCCCCCAGACAGCGCCTTGGTTAAAAGGCAGCTTCTGAATTCATGACTTTCTTCCATGTCATCAGCCCAGCCACACATTTCACTGCTCTCCACTCTGCCCCTGCACCAGGACTGTTGTGTGGTGCTCAGAGTGTAATCACTCCACCAATGAACCATGAACGCAAACTAATAAACATAATCAGAACTGATGCACTCGGGTTGCAATTTCCTTTTCCTTCATACCGTCTCCCGCGTTAGGAGGGTACCGTGGCGGAACACAGCAATCAACAGCATCCACTCGCTGCATCTGTCCTGCTACATGAAGATGCTAGCTCGGCGGGTCCCTCAAGGGATCATAATCCTCTCTTGCCCATGTGGGAGTTCAGCAACAGCTTAGCCAGGGAAATGCACTTAGCGTGTCCCGAGGGTTTCCAGGGCCCGTGGCTCCTCTTACCGTGGTTGAGAACACCGTCTTCCACCAGGACTTGCCACATGCCCACGGCTTGAGTTCGGGAGTGAACGCAGGGCGTCTGCTGCAGCATCCAGTCCACCAGCTCGGTCCCCACACAGCATTGTCTAAGGGGAGGCAGACACAAAGGATGGGAGGTCACCCCTTATAGACGAAGATGTCTCTCTTAAGAGGAGACCCTCCGAGAAGCTTACTGCTCTCCCACCATAAGAGGTCTCACTGCAAACACAGCGCCACACGGCGTGGCCTCAGGCTCTCAAACTCTTGTACAAACCAATAAAACTACTCAGCTCGCTCGTGAGAGAACCTTCTAAGCGAGGCTGCCTAAACAAACAGCATTACAAGTTGCAGCGCCAGGGGAGACGGAAGGGCTGCAGACAGGGAGCATTATCTGGCAAGCTAAAGGTCGCGGGGCCAGAAACTCTCTGCTCCTGCACCTGTCCCAGGAAATCTCAGCGTAAAATGAAGGCAAAGCAAAATTCTGACTTCCTTCACCCGAGCCTGTGAGGGATGAGTTAATGTTTGTGAAGCACCTGGAGATGCTCCGTGAAAGGCGCTGTGTAAGAGCAAAATTATACAGCACTTTATATTTTCAAGTAATACGGCTGATCTTCCTCAGGGGGGTGTTGGGAGAAACAAGCAATTAGCGATGCAAACCTCTCAGAAATAAGTTCCATGTAATGAGGATCAGCACTTCTACAGAGCCTGTCATCTGAAGGGCTCCAAATGCTCTCTGTATAGTCACACATTCACCCCTAAGAAGCCCCTCGATGGCAAGTTGGTCAGGATGGGCCAACTACATGCATTAGTTAGGAAACATAGAAGCACACGCACACACATTAGGAAACACTAAAACCTTCAGTGGGATGATAGAGAAAGGCAGGTGTCCATGGTGTGATGGTACAAGGGAGGAAATGGAATCTTTAAGTCCAAGGGATGAATCCCAAGGGATGGTGGAACAGGCAGGAGTCACAGAGCAGCCGGCTGCCTGCAGCTGGGTCTGAGTCACTGGTGGCCTCCCTCCCCTGCTAAGGATGCCACCAGCCCCAGGGGCACAGGCTGAGCCTGGGTCAAGCCCAGGGCTCTCCTCTTTAGTCTCCATGGAGGAGGTTCTCGGTGCCATGGCACTTTAGGAAGAGGGTAAGCCTTGGAGGACCGGGTCTGCGACTTATTAGCTATATGACTGTGGCTATATTGCTTCAACTTTCTGGTTCTCCGTCTCCTCATCTGTAAAAGAAAGGAGGAGAAAAAGATGGATTCTACGGCCATTTTCAGTTCTAGTGTTCTAGGAACTGAAATTTATCAGAGCTCCTGGGGTGTCCTGATTCAAGCCTGACCCTAAAATATTTCATCAGGAGGATGTACTGAGAAGGCTATTAGATCTCCAGGACTCCTCTGATTACACATTGGAGTTGCAATGGGCAAACAGGCACCTAGTTACTATTTATTCTGAACCAAACAGATGAGCTGTCAAAATATTCCTCTTCTAATTTGAGAATTTATCAATGAGCAGAGTTTTGTAAAGGTATAGAAAATCAATCTCATGTGGTTTTTTTATTCAATGATTACCTTTACTAAAAGGAACACATGGAATTGAGATGATCCCAGATCACCTGGGCCCTGATACCAGGCATAAGAATCCTGCAGTGAGAATACAGAACAAAGACACCCAGCTGTGCCACTTGTCACTGGGTTTCCTCCTGTTAATGATCCCTATTCACTTTAGAATTGACAGCAGATCACTAGTATAGTGATCATTACGGATGATACTGCATCTGGAGAGACATCAACCCCCTAATACTGCAGCAATGACATAATGGCTATAATGGGGTGAGGAGCAGGAGGGAGGGTGAGGATGGAACTGGAAACGAGATCTGAGACAAGGAACTCAAACTGTGCTGCAGAAAAGAGAAATCATGCCTTTGGCTTCCAGTTGCATCATGGGTCATTACCAACAGATCATTAATTTATGTCACAGGGTGTGGAATAGACATAACACCTATATTTCAGGGGTTTAAAATCTTAGTACTATGGAGCAAGGATGCGATTATAGTTTCTGACTTCTAGTTTCCATTATTTTTCACCAAAGATGACATATTTTAATGGAATTTCCCTAACGCAAGTCAACACTTGGGAAAACAGAATCACATCTTAAATTAAGGGAAAACCTCACAAAATTTTAAAAAGAAAAAGGTCCTTCAGCCATATGAGTTCTTAAAATCCACTTAATGAATGAAAGAGGTTAAGTTCTCTCTGGGTCATATGATCACAATTTCTTTTTAACCTTTACTTCCCTTAAAATTAGAGTAGTGTGTGGGGACCACAGACTCTCAAAGAATGAGCTTCCAGGATTGGAGGAGAGGCTTCCAAATGTCATCCAAAATAGTAAATATCAACAGTAAAAGGTTAGGAACTGAAATTTATTATTATTATTATTTTTTATATATTTTATTGATTTTTTACAGAGAGGAAGGGAGAGAGATAGAGAGTTAGAAACATCGATGAGAGAGAAACATCGATCAGCTGCCTCCTGCACATCTCCCACTGGGGATGTGCCTGCAACCAAGGTACATGCCCTTGACCGGAATCGAACCTGGGACCCTTCAGTCAGCAGGCCAACGCTCTATCCACTGAGCCAAACCGGTTTCGGCTGAAATTTATTATTGATAAGACTAAAGCGTTTCTCAAATCCCATCTCATTTCAAAAATTCTAAATGTAATAAACTATCCACTTTGGTCTTGTAACCATATTGGGATCTAATATAAACGAACAAACAAAACAGAAACAGACTCATAGCTACAGAGAACAGACTGACGGTTGCCAGAGGGGAGGGTGGTTGGGGGCTGGGTGAAAAAGGGGAAGGGACTGAGAATGACAGATGGGTAGTTACAAAACAGTCATGGGGATGTAAAGTACAACATAGGGAATATAGTCAATAATGTAATAACTGTGCATGGTGCCAGGTGGGTACTGGAAATATCAAGGGAAACACTGTAAAATAGATGACTGTCTAACCACTATGCTGAACACCTGAAACTAATACAAAATAATATTGAACATAAACTATAATTGAAAATAAAAGAGTGAATACATAAAACATTTATGACAAATGCAAGCAGAAGAGTGTTAGTGTATGGAGTGGAGAAAAAGTGATCCAAGGGGAAGAATTTACAATGTTTTCCCATCTCTGTCCCTGGGAAAGAGACTGGATCTTGAGGCTCATACACTCAAAGGTTTTCTATGGGGTGAACCAGGTATAATTTCACAGGTTTTATCAGAGTTGATCGTCACTAGAAAGATACATACCCTTCATGGTGACTTTAAAATGTGTTTTCTAGCTTTTCTCTGTCTTATGAATTTGGTTCATGGCAATCAAATGGGTTTTGACTTGTATCAAGTCTGATGGGTTCTGAGGTCATGTCTCAGCTAAATGGGAAAGTGAGTCTGACCAGCCGCTGGAAGAGGCCTGTGGGTCTGACTGACGGGTGCAGGCAGAGAGCACGAAGGCTTGTGTGCCATGTACAGGCCATCCTAAGTCCTAAACCTTTACTGAGTGGATACAATCATGAATAAAAGATTAGACATAAGTTCTTATTTGACCCACCATGGCTCAGTCAGCCCAGAAGGTTTAACTAAATCCTGCAGCTCTAGTCTTTATTACTTTTTAATTCCAGTGACAGCTACAATGAGTCCTTAATTCTATACAATTACATCTGTGACAGTGCTATATAGCTTACTATATAATAGAATAAAATCTATATTTACTTTCTAAGTAAAATCTGTAAAGGACAATATATATATATATATATATATATATATATATATATATATATATACACATACATATATATATACACATACATATATATATATATATATATCCTATCTAATAAAAGAGAAAAATGGTAATTGGCGTACGACGATACCCTTTTCATTGGCTAATCAGGGCTATATGCAAATTAACTGCCAACTAAGACTGGCAGTTAACTGCCAACAAGATGGCGGTTAATTTGCATATGTAGGCACAATGCAGGGAGGCGAAAGGGAAAGCAGGAAGAAGCCCCCTGCCACTGACAGTGATCGGAAACCCAGGGGGGAGCTAAGAGGTGGGGGGCAGGGCAAAGGCGGCCCCAGGGCCGCCTTTGCCCTGCCCCCCAGCCATGATCGGAGAATCAGGTGCCTTTTCCGCCCTGGCCAGTGATAGCAGGAAGTAGGGGTGGAGCCAGCGATGGGAGCTGGACACGGTCGAAGCTGGCAGTCCCGGGAGCTAGGGGTCCCTTGCCTGGGCCTAAAGCGGAGCCCATGATTGCGGGGCCGCTGCAGCTGTGGGTCCCCGCTGCCCGAACCGGACGCCTAGGCCAGAGGCGTTAGGCCTGGGCAGGGGCGGAGCCTGCAACCACGGGGAGCTGGGGGTCCCCTGCCCAGGCCTGACACCTCTGCCGGAGGCCTCAGGCCTGGTCAAGGGGCCGATCCGGTGATTGGTGATTGGAGGGTGATGAGGGTCAACTCCTCTGGCCGAGGCATCAGGTCTGGGCGGGGGCTGAGCCGGGGATTGGGGGGATATGATGGTCCCCTTGCCCAGGCCTGAAGCCTGGGTCAGAGGCGTCAGGCTTGGGCGGGGGGTGGAGCAAGCGATCAGAGGGAGATGGGGGTCCCCTGCCCAGGCATGATTCCTGGGCCAGAGGCCTCAGGCCTGGGCGGGGGCCAAAGCCAGTGATCAGGGGGAGATGGGGGTCCCCTGTCCAAGCCTGACACCTCTGGCGGAGGCGTCAGGCCTGGGCAAGGGGCCGATCAGGCGATCGGAGGGTGATGGGGGTCTATGCCTCTGGCGGAGGCGTCAGGCCTGGGCAAGGGGCCGATCCTGCGATTGGAGGGTGATGGGGGTCAACGCCTGAGGGCTCCCAGTATGTGAGAGGGGGCAGGTTGGGCTGAGGGACACTCCACCCCCCCCCCCCACACACCCAGTGCATGAATTTCGTGCACCGGGCCCCTAGTATATATATATCATTCCTGTATCTGTAGGGCTTGGAACACCATAGTACCTGGGGGCCAGTAGGTGCTTAATAAACTTGTGGAATGAATAAAAGATAGAATGAACAGATCACTGAACCAACCTTGATTTAAATCTTGACTCTGCCACTCATTCGATTTATGACTTGGACAAGAAAAATTAATCTCTCAGAGCCTCAGTTTTATCACCTGAAAAATGATCATACACCTACCTAGCACACTAAGGCGAGGATAAAATGAGATAATGTATAGAACGTGACCTGGTACAGGGCTTCAAGCATAAATAAATGCTTAGTAAATATTAGTTGAATCTCATCTAAATATAGTAGTTTTCCTAAAAGATACCAGTAAACAGATATACAAAAGTTTTATTCTCTTTATCACAATTAAACCAATGCCCAAGCAAATTAGTTCAGAAGTAACTGCTGAGAATATTAAGAATAATTAAAGTTATGCTGGATCCAAAACAACTTAGACCTTTCAGAACCGGGAGGATTATAAAACATGCTGCCCCTGCAAAACATGAAAAACATGTTCCCATTTCACTACACATGAACCAGAGGGGCTCACAGCCTTTGGAATGACTGAACATACCTGTATGTCTTTAGGTGATATTTTCTATCTCTTATCATGTGAGGTGCCCGAGAGAGAATGGTGTTTCGTAAAATTTTTCCAGCCCTGAGGATCTTCTCTGAAGGGACCTGGGTTTTAATCAGGTGGAAGGAGGGGGGAGAGAAAGAGAGTTTATTGGAGCAAAAAATAAACCAGGCAAATCCTTAAATCACTTTCCAATCTGACTCAGGCTTGAAAAATACAACTCATTCATACATTCACATTGTTCATGTGTATGACTGCTTTATGTTGAGAACCAAGACACACTGAATATGTATCATCTCTGAGAACGTTCCTGAGGTTGCCTGATGGGATGCTCTGACGTATGGACCACCTCCAGTGGTTACTGATGGCTCGTCAACCCACCTACATCCCATTACCTTGGTAATGGTGTTAGCAGGACGAAGAGGAACGTGAGGTTCAATGAGAGGTGTCTGAAAAATAAAACGTTAAAGCAAAAGAAAATTAAACAAAAAGTTCACTAAAGAAAATTATGGGTTGGGGATAGAAACATCCATTTTTATAAAACTCAAAATAGAATTAAAAACAAAACAAAACAAAACACAAGAGCTAAAATCTGCCTACAGAACTTGAATGCATAGGCATTCAAAGGGCAAAATTAGACCATTCAATTTGCCAAAATTTAAATATAAATTTATTAAAAATGAAGGAAACAAACAGGAATGATTAGATGTTTGTATGCTTAACGAGAGGGGAATTGATATCCACTCAAAGCATAAAAACATCAGAGCAGAGGCAAAAGCAAAGCAAGGAAAACATAAATACAGATTAAAATGACCTATCTCAGGGGCTAGGGATAAAGTATTGACTTAGGATGGACATGAGTGATTCCATCCTCTGTCATGTAGTAAAGATTCTTTTTCTGCGATTTGTATTTTAAGAAAAAAGTCTTAATTTTTAAAATAATACTTCTTGGTGGTTGTATGCATTCAAGTTCCCCACTGGGGCAGCTCGTGTACCTTCTTTTTCATTTTCAAGGTTAGTGCACAGTTTCCAGGATTCTGTGGCTGTCACAACAGCTCCAGGATCTAGACCAGGGGTGGGCAAACTTTTTGACTCGAGAGCCACAATGGGTTCTTAAACTGGACCGGAGGGCCGGAACAAAAGCATAGATGGAGTGTTTGTGTGAACTAATATAAAATCAAGGTAAACATCATTACATAAAAGGGTATGGTCTTTTTTTATTTTAGTTTTATTCATTTCAATCCGGCCCGCGGGCCGTAGTTTGCCCACGGCTAATCTAGACAAAGCTTCTATCCTTACCCACATTCTTCAGATGAAGAAAGCTGAAGAATTGACTTGCCACACACAGTCCCCTAGTCCTATTAAAATCCCCTTTACTTCTCGGAAATGTCTCGTAATGGCATTTCCAAAAGGAGGACAAAGATAGATCCAGTGACAAGTGATGGTAGAAACATCAATACCACACTGTTTATGCCACTTCCAGAAGGTAAAAGATGGCAGGCTAATTTATCGGTTGCGGTAGGCAAAGTAATGATTCCCCCAGAAGATGTCATGGCCTCATCCCCAGGGTTTGTGAATATATTAGATTAGATGGCAAAAGGGACTCTATAGAGGTGATTAACTTAAGGATCAAAGTGGGAGATAATCCTCATGTTTCCAGGCGGGTCCAATGTTATCATATGGATCCTTAAAAGGTGGAGGAGGGAGGCAGAAGAATTAGAGCCAGAGCGATAGCAGAGTGTGTAGGACTCGGCCGGATTCAGCTAGCTTTGAAGATGGAAGAGGCCAAGAGCCAAGGAATGAGGGCAACCTCTAGAAGAAGAAAAAAGGCAAAACAATAAAGGAATTTCCCCCCAGAGGAAGGAACCGACCTGCTGACAACTTGATTTTAGCTCCATGAGACCCATTTAAGACTTCTATACTATAACACCGTAAGGTTATTAATTTGGATTGTTTTAAGCCAATAAGCTTGCAGCAATTTATTATAGTACTCACAGAAAACTAATACAGAGATTATTATACTTCACATTAAAAGCCTTACATTTTGCAAACAGAAGCCATTACATTGAAAATAAATTATTAGGTTTTCACTCTAATCCTTATTTTATGTAGGATTATATAAATATAATTGGGGGAAATGAAAATCAATATTAATTTTAAATACTTTATGTATCTAATACAAATAAACATGCATAAATATATACCTATCATTTTATCAATGATAAATTTCAGGTGCATTAATGCTCTTAATATATTAGCATTAAGGAAAAAGTGAAAAGACTCTTAAAGCTTTAAGAAAACAATAGATGAGACAGATTTATTTAGCATGACTGAAATCTCACTGAATGTTTTTCATCACCTCGCTGACATCCAGTAGACTTTTTTCCCCTCTTGAAATCACTAGAGTGCAGGTATCAAGCAATACTATAGTATTTTAGCAGCATACTGTTTACAACCGGCATAGACCAAGGAATGTCAGTCTGGTCCCATTCAATAGCAGCTGTCAACAGAGACCAACGTTGCCCTAAAATAACCCATGCTCCCTTATGACAGACCTTTCAATGGGAGAGGGGCCATGAGCTTACAGAGTCCCTGTGTTTGTACCACCTCCTCCAAGAAGACAGAGAGAATTCTGTGGGGCCAAGTCTGAACAAAATATTCAAAAGTGCCAGACCAGCAGACACCAGGACTCTGGAACTGTGTGCAGTTAAAAACATGATTGCTTCTGAGCTCTGAGTTCCCAGTACTCATGCCTCCTGCCTCTTTATATTACACAGATTGGTTTATACGCCCAGGACTGTGCCTGGTTATGTATCCAAGTAGTAGAAGCCTCTGGTTAGTCCTGAAAATAGTAGTAGAAACCTATTTCTTCTTCCTGTCTTGAAAGAAAGAGATGCAGGTAAACGTGAGAGTAGATGGATGTGGGATTAACTGCTGAGGCAATCTTTTCTTTCCTATATAAAAAGCTCCTTTCCTTGGCACTAGTCTTTGAGAGGCTGGCTGAGATAGAGATTGAGAAGATGCCCACGCTTAAGGATTACTGATGGATGCTTATTCTCCAGTAGGTGCAACGAAACATTATTTGAAAATTGCATCTTTTTGTTTGTTTCTACAGAAGTGGCTGTATTTAAACAAAATGCTAAGAAGTGGTCCTTAGGTTAGTTTATTTTGATGGTAGTTCCCTTTCTGGTCCCTTGGAGTCCTGAAAAGGAAGTATTTCAAAAGCAGGGGGAAGCATCAGGCTTCAACCAGAATTGTTCCTTTGATTTGCAGCTTCTAAAAGGGTAAAATGTCCACAAGGTTGTCTTTTAGCTAAATAACCGGAGTTCCAATTCCAGGACCGGGAGGCTATTGAATCTGTTGAAAGGCGGTGTTCTTAGAAACTTCCCTGGCTGGAAAAGTTTTAAGTTTCAGGGCAACATAATGAATGGATGCTTTGAGAAGGCTCAGTCCCTTTATTTAAATAAAACCTCCAAGGAACACATGCAGGGTGAAAGCCGGGGAAGCTTTATTTTGGGGGAATAACAATTTGTCTTTGAAAGGGGACACTGTATTCAGGTAGGCAAGCGCCTATGTTCTAAGAATTATATTGGTTCCCAGCAGCCACCTGTTGTAAGATAGAGGGCATCTGTGACAGGTAGGCCAGGTCCCTGGAAAACAGCCACCTGCTAATGCCTGTTCAGGAACTCCTCGGTCATGAGTGTGACGTTATTGCTTTTGTATTTCCTTTTCTGGTTTCGCCTGGCTTTCAAGTAAAGTTCTTTTGAGAATTTCAGCCTAGCTGTGCTTTAGAGAATGAGGAAAAGAATTTCATTTTATAAATGATTAGGTTAAACGAGACAGGGAAAGAAGTGGCCCGGTGATATTAATGAGAATGAAGACAAGGAAAGCAGCCCTAAAGGCAAGACCAAACATTTCTTGTGGCAGGCCCTTTATTCATCTGGCCTGCACATGTGCCCTGATGCGTGTCAGCTCCTTATTTTATTAGTCCTCTCATTTTTTATTGAGGAAACCAAGGGCAGAGACACATAGGGACTGAGCTTCCTGCTAATAACTGGAAGGCCTGGGAGCTGAATCCCAGGGACCATGACCCCATCCCACCTGCTCTCTTCTTCTAGAGATGACTTTGCTCACCCTTTGGAAGAAGTCATGTTCTGTCTGACTCAAATTCATTGAGAAAGAAGCATTTAAGCCCTTCTAGGTTGTCAGATAGCAGACTGGATCTTAAAAATTTCCAGCAATAGGGGAAGGAGAGTCAAGATGGCGGTGCAGGTAAATGCGGTACTCACCTCCTCCCACAATCACATCAAAATTTCCCCATGATGCTCTCGGCCCTCTAACACTCACAATTCCATGTCCCCCAGACACTCTCTGTGTTGGGCTACAGAGAGGGAAGGTGGAGAGTGAGCGAGCACAGAGTGAGCCTTCATTAATGTTCTTTGGTTTGTTTCCTGGGGTGGCTCTATGTTCTGACCTACAGCCAGAAAATACATATTACAGAAAGAAATGGACTCTTCTCCAATTAAATTTCATACATTTCAACACATCAATCATGTGTTGAAAATAAAAATTCTCCCTTCTTACCTAGGCATGAATGAATCCAAATTGGGCTATGAAAATACCATCCTAAAAAGCTAGGCAGAGAGAACAGATAAAGGCAGAGGTATTCAGCTCTCTGCTTTTCTTGGCTTTCTCCACTGAAGACTTCCCTCAGGATTGACCGTAATTGATTTTTGTTTGTTTCTGGAGAGCAGATGCATTCTACTGCTTTTTATTATGTTTCTATTACTACTGAAAAGGAGAAACAATAAGGGAAAATATTCCTTTTGGCACCAGAGACAATTCAGTAATACTAATCAGGTGGTGAAAAATATGAATTTAGCCTCCATTACAAGATGCACAATAATTCCCCAGTAGATTATAATGAGGTATAAGGCACTGTAATAGATTTCGTGAAAAACCATATGCAGGTCCTTTTGAAAGCAGGTAATTCTTTTTACTCAAGTACTTGCTCACAGAAGCCTTTTGCAATGCACAGCATTTTAAGCCAAGTGATAAGAATAACAAGCTAGATTGGGACACAAAGCTCATGGCAGAACTCTGGCAACCCAGCGCAATAAAAAGTCATATAAGTCCGCATCCAATTTAATTCAAATATTTAACGAAGGCCTATTGTGTGCAAAGCAATGTGCTAGGCTAAAGTAGAAGACTTTGATAAAGTGCTCGGTCTAAATGAGTTTTTGATCTTGCTGGGAAAGCAAAACTTCTACGGGCTAAATAATTAGTGAGGCAATCTGAGTCAAATGAAAGCAACCACATTCTGGATTTCAAATTTTCTCTTGCTCGTTTCAGGTGAGAAAATCTCTAGGAAGTGGGGAGAATAACATTCACTTATTTAATGAAAAGATATACTTTTAGAAATTACATTCCCTTGTTTTGGCATTTTAGAATAATACAACTAAGTTAAGGTCTTAGAAAAGTATGCCTCAGTCTTGTAATTCATGATCATCAATGTCATCACTTTTTGGTTGACCAGATGAAATTAACGGAATGACCAAGTCAGACTCATAGACAGATTTCATCACTGTGAAATAACTTTGTAAGTTTTTCCATTTATTAAATAATGGAAAAATCATCTACAGACTTCTTTGGCTTCTATGTGCAGCTTTTTTATTTTTCTAGTCTTTCCTACTTCAGAATTGGCTTATAGATTTCCAATTTCAGCTTCCACACATATAGAGATTAGAAGTTGTTACTCCCATCCTTACAACATGAAAAAGCTGAAAAACATGAAAATAATGACTTCTCTCAGGCCAGTCAGAGATCTGAGATTGTAGAGGAAACTGCCGCCCCAAAATGTGGAGAGTCAAGAGAATCCTGAGAGTTAACAGCTGAGATTTGGCTACCTGGAACAGAAACCACAGACGGACAGGAACACTTAAATGGTGTTAATTACAAGGAAGTCATTAGACTGATATGGCTCTAAGGCCATGGTAGCTTAGGTAAGCAGCCAAAGTCTAAGCCTATAGATGCCTCAAGATTATGAAATTAAAACCTAAGTACAACCAATCACAAACAGCCAATAGGCTTAAAGCTATAGCCAGTTAATTTCCTTGCATTGCTTCCACCTTTTCTCTACAAAAAGTATCTCCCTGAGCACCTGTGGGTAGAGTACTCCTAACCGCTTCTGGTTGGGGTCTGATCCGAATCAACTTTTGCTCAAATAAACTTAAAATCTTTAATATGCTTCAGTTTTTCTTTTAACAGTGGTAATTTTGAAGAGCTGCTAGAGACTGAATGTGGAGTAGCTTGAGAGTAAGAAACTTCTGGAGGGCAGTCTTAGGTAGATCCCCATACCTCCTAGAACTCCATCAGGCTTTCTTGATGAAGAGCCAAAAAAGATCTTATGGATCTGGGGGAGGGGGGGCAGTTGGAGTGTAGGGCTGGGGAGGGGAGGGGGAATCACTGTGAAATACAACCAGAGTGTTCTCTGTAACAAAGGGAAAAGACTCTCCAGGGAAAAGACTCTACTAGATTTTTATCCCCCATGAGGGAAGGCATTTCTTTGACTCTAGTCCCCTCTAGCTTCCTATTTCAACTAAAAGAGAAAAAGAAGCTAAGAAATGATTGTGAATGGCTGAAATTTAGTCATAATATTATAAGACACTTCCTTTCCCCTATTTGCCCCAACTATGCCAGTAGGAAAGTCGTGGGTTACAACTGAAAGAGCTGTAAGATACAGACTCTAAGTTACAAAATACTCATGGGGATATAAGTAAGCAGAGGGAATATAGTCACTAATATTGCAATAACTATGTATGGTGCCAGTTGGGATATTGGAAATCTTAAAGGGAAAACTATGTAAAGTATATAATTGTCTAACCAGTAAGCTGTACACCTGAAACCAATACAAAATACAATTGACAGAAAAAATTGTAGACTTTATCTAAGGAGGAGTTCTTAAGGAAGCCCAAACTAAACCTAGGAGACAAAACCAAGGACACTAGAAGCCTCTAGCATCTATATCTATAACAAACATTAAACACAGCTCAGACCCTAGCCAGATTAACAAAAAAAACTCACACTAAAGGTCTACTTTCCATTCCTCTTACCCAAAACATCATGTCAGGCTTGTAACCAAAAATTACAAGGCATGCCAAAGGCAAGGAAAAGCAAAGTCTGAAGAGACTAAATAAATATCAGAGCCAGACTCAGATATGACAGAGAGTTTGGAATTGTCAGACAGAAAATTTAAGTGAACTATGATTAATATGTTAACTATAGAGTCATATTCCATGAATAATACTAATGAAAAAGTAGACAAGATGCAAGAATATATTGGGTAAAGTAAGCACAGAGACAGGAACTCTAAAAAAGAAATGTCTTACTCCCCTCTCCTTACTCAATGGACCAGCAACAGAGAAGGAAGGGCAGAAAGGGTGGGAGTGGAAGAAGGCAGACCACATCCCTGTATCAAGTGCTGGAACCACCAGCCCAGTCTTTTCAGGGATTCTATTCCTACAAAGCTAGAAGTTAAAAACTGGACCTAGCAAGTTATTTTATAGATATTAACAAATTGATTCTAAAATTTATATAAAGAAGCAAAAGACCCATAATTACCACAATATTGAAGGAGAAGAATGAAGTTGGGGGACTGATGTTATTCCACTTCAAGACTTCCTATAAAGCTACAGTAATCAAGACAGTGTGATATTGGCAGAAAAACAGACAAGTGGAAACATAATAGAGAGCCCAGAAATAGACCTACCTAAATGACCCACACAAATTGATCTTTGACAAAGGAGCAATGACAATAGAATGGAGAAAAGACAATCTTTTCAACAATTGGTGCTGGAACAACTGGATATATGCACATTCAAAACAATGAACCTCAACACAGACCTTACACCATTCACGAACAATAACTCAAAATGAATCACAGACCTGGATGTAAAATTAGGTAACATAACAACACATTTGTAATAATATACTGTAAATAAAAACATGTAGTATGAGTTGCCATGTTCTGTAATTCTAGTTTGAATAAAAAAATGTATAGATATAAACTTATTCTATGGACATTTAAGAATGCCCTCTGGAATGTGCTAAAGTTAATCTATTAGAATTCAAAGGGGATTATTCTGGTAAATGATGCTAAATTTGGGTTACAATGCTGGGTTTGGGCTACAAAATATTTAAAATGAGATTGGCCCAATTAGGAACACACCCTCTGACACAATCTGAGAAACTATAGAAACTCATTTAAAAAAATCAACGCACATGCCCAGGTTTCAGCTCAATACCCAGTTGGGGACATGCAGAAGGCAGCCAATCAATGATTCTCATCATTGATGTTTCTATCTCTCTCCTCCCTTCTTCTCTGAAATCAATAAGAATATATTTTTTAAAAAAATCAGCCCACAACAAATGATTTTTCTCATCATTGGTTCTTTAAAGATTCATAATTAATGCATTAGATTAAACAATTTAAAGAACCATTTGGGGAGATTAGTGATCATATAAAGGCAAAACAGTGAAAACTCATAACTTACCTTTCATCTATCATGAGAAAATAAGAGAAAGTCAAGATGATGGAGAGAGAGAGTTTCACACCTCTGGGTCCATCAGTCCTGAATTTCTTATTTTGAGGGATCTATAGAACGTTTTCTACATACAACAGTTGTGTCCTGAGCTGAACGTCCAGTCTTTCTTCATTTCCTGAATTTCCATTACTGCAAATATTTCACTGCTTGTGCCACAGCTGTTTACCTGTTTCTCCAAGTACAACATGAGCTCCTTAAAATAAAAAATTGTGTCCTTGTTACCTCGGAATCCCCATGGTGCATTGTACCTAGGGATTAGTCACTAAATATTTACTTGACTAATACATGGAGAAATCTCTGGGGAGGTTTTTACCTGGCAGTGGTATAAAAAGAATGGAAAGAATCTTTCCTCTTCTCATTTCTGAAATTTGTTTTGCTCTTTATGGTTAGATATGGAAAGACTCAGTTTATTGGATGTTGGCAAATCATTTGTGGACTACTTTACTTTTGTTTCTTCCTTCCTAGGAATAACATTTCTCTTCAGTTCATATCTGTAATAAGGCGTTTTAAGGTTGAAAGGGAGAAACATTCATTTAAAGTTGACACTTTTGCATTCCTTAGGTCAACTAAGTTCTTAAAAACAGATGGTCTCAGAGGCGTGAAACCATCTCTCTCCATCATCTTGACTTTCTCTTATTTTCTCATGATAGACACAAGGTAAATTTTGAGTTTTCATTGTTTTGCTAAGTATTTCTGAAAGTTTTATGGGCAATTTTGAGAATTCATACAAGTGATGGCACCCTCAAGATGCATATACATACGTATACCCAACATTCTGCTTATAATTTCAGGGGTTAATTGAAATTTATAGAAGTCCATACACAGATCCTACATATGAACATGTGTACTCCTAACTACAGAAAAAACCCCACTATATAAAAGCCCAACAGAAATATGTGCATATATTCACCAAAAGACATGTACTAGAATGTTCAGAACACAACTATTCATAATAGCTCATTGACAACAGAACGGACAATATATTATAATATATTTCCATAACAGAATAAGATTAACTTCACAACATAATATTTAATGAAAGAATCTGGGTACAGCAAGTATGTACCAGGTGATTTCTATCTGCTCATTTAAAGTATAAAAACAGATTAACCTTAGTTGTGGGAGTGGCTAGAAGAAAACACGAGTTTCTTTCTGAGGTGGTGGTGACGTTCTGTTTTTTTGATTTGGGTGCAGTTTACATGAGTGTGTTTGTGAAAATGTATTTACCTAAATGACATGTGTACATTTTTACATGCATATGCTAAGCTTTAATGAAAAGTTAAAAGAAAAAAACCTATGTTAGGACAAGAAATTTACTTAATCTCCTTATCAAAAAAAACAAAAAAGAAAATAATTACTAACCCCCCATTATACATAGAAAAAAGAAAACCTTGGGATTTGAAACTTAACATCTGAACGGTACCCAGACATGTGATCCTGACACACGGCCCAACTGGCAGCAATCTGTGTGTGTGCAAAAACGTTGCCACAACCAACCTCCACAGAGGGTGGCATTCAGGAGGAGGACCCGTGGAGAGAGAGTGAGCCTCAATGACTGCCTGGCATTTTTACACATATTCACCCATTTAGTAATTCTGGGGAAAATGTAGAATGCTGATTGCAAATGTCAAGTATCTACTGCTTAAACACTAATAACGCCCTCAAAGGAATACAAACATATGAAAAATTAAAACAAAAAGAGTATTAAAGTTGGTATCTAATTAAATGTTTACAGCTATTTCATTTAAATAGTTCCTATACCTGGCAAACATAACTTCTTCAAAGAGATCATAATAAATATCAATAAAATATCCAAGAATTGTATTTATTCATATATTCCATTGTAAATACTACACAACTACATGCTTCTCAGCTATTACGCTTAAGAAGGCCAATGATTTGACTCTCGAGAAAGTGAAAAGCAGTTTTCTACAGCCACATATAGGTTTCTGAAGATATAAGTTGAATCCATCAAAAGTCTCAGAAATTCTCACAAATACTTTTAGGTAGTGTATTAAATTCAAAGTAAGTGACACACATTTCATGTTACATGCTGTGGAAACTCGACAACTCATGTTTAAAGTCACAGTCAGAAAATGCACACACTTTTCTAGGCAGTCAGCACTGATTAGTAATCAGCAGGTGGGTTTCACAAGATCAGAGGAATGCTTATGCTGCCGTCGAGTGGCACGAACGTGAAAATCACACGTAGTCGGCCTCTATGTGCATGTCATAAGTGATCTATAGAGAGGCGAGGAGAAGGGGTAGCAACAATTGTCCACGGTGGCTCCAGGGAGCCTTTTCAGAGGAGGCGGGACTTGAACAGGAGCTCTAGGATGAAGGACCTAAAGGCTAGAGGTAGTGCAGGCTGGAGTCAAAATCACAGAGCGGGGAGTTTAAAGGATTTGGAGTCTCCACATCTAGCTGTAGCACAGAGCCGGTTGGAAAAGAGGAGGAAGTTCAGGAAGATGCTACAGGTGAAAGTATTACAGATTCAGCTTTGTTAAAAACAAAAACATCAGAAAGTCAGATTATCAATTGTAAAGACATATACTTAGTTACTGGTTTTCTTAAATCACAGACTAATGCATGCTCATTGGAAAGTATAAAAATATTTAATCATATAAACCACAACTCAGCAGCCCCCCCTTATCCACAGGGAGATACTTTCCAAGACCCCCAGTGGATGCCTGAAACCGTGCATAGCACCGAACCCTCTATATACTACGACTTTCCCACATATACTACCTATAGCAAAGTTTAATTTCTAAATTAGGCACTATAAGAGATTAACAACAATAACTAATAATAAAATAGAGCAATTTTATCAATATACTATAATAAAAGTTAAGTGAATGTGGCGTTATTAAGTAAAATACGGGTTACCTGACACAGGCACTGTGTTAAGGGACAGTCCATCTGATAACTGAGAGGGCTAGTAAGTGACTAATGGGCGGGGAGGGCATACAGTGTGGATACGCTGGACAAAGGGAGGATTCACATCCTGGGAGGGACAGAGTGGAATAGAGCAAGATTTTATCACACTATGCAGAATGGTGCATAATTTAAAACTCAGGAAGTGTTTATTTCTAGAAATTTCCATTTACTATTTTCAGACTACTGTTGACTGAAGGTAACTGAGAACAGAAACTGAAACAGTGGGGGAGACTACTGTTTAAGGAGACATCTTGGCTAGAATAATTTATGCGGTGGTGGATTAGAGTTAGAAAAAATCAGTATGAACTAAATATAGATACAGATGGATATATAAACAAATACGCACAGGTACGTATATGTGCTCAAGTTAGTATACTGTATGTATTTCCTTGCTCTCTCAGCTGAAAGGGCTTAGAAGCAAGAACATCCCAATAGAAACAAGCACACCTGCCATCTGGATCTTAGTTTCTAATACCATTCTTCAGTTAAAGAAACCAAAGACCTTTGGCAAAATGCTGTGGCGAAGATGGGGACAGGGAGTATACACACATCTGGTTGTGCCAGAAAGTAAGAACATGTCCAAAATACAACAATGGGAGTTGCCAAAGTAACACAGGAGCCAACTGAAAGGGCGGGGTGCCCAATGGCCAAAGCTGGAATGATTTGAGCAACAAAATCAATATAGTAGTATTGGATTACAACCCAAAGTGCAAATTAAAATCTCTCGAGTCCATCCTGATATAAATAAATGACTAAATAAATAAATGTGAGAGAAGAGACAAATCTCTCATGTA
Organism: Myotis daubentonii; assembly: GCF_963259705.1. Classification (NCBI taxonomy): domain Eukaryota; kingdom Metazoa; phylum Chordata; class Mammalia; order Chiroptera; family Vespertilionidae; genus Myotis; species Myotis daubentonii. Next base: position 45,804,285 of record NC_081846.1, read on the forward strand.
GAAGAATTCTAAATAATTTATGTAGATCTTCACTATCAAGGAGGTGGAGCATAACACAAAAGTATCCACAGTGCATGGTGACTTCCTTCCAGAGTTCAGCATGGAAAGAGCCATGGAGAAGAGGGACTTCACAGTGGGAAAACCTGGCAAATACGACCTTAACCAGGTCATCAAGGTCAATATAAACAATGATACATCATATTAATAACATGTATTCTTGATATGATGTGACGAAAATGGTACATTACCTCTGTGGGTTTTCCCCCCCAAAACACATAATCTGAGTCTAATGGGGGGAAAAAATCAGCCAAATCACAAATGAGGGCCATCCTCCTAAATACCTGATTTTAGCCCTCAAATCTGTCAGGCATCAGTGAGGAAAGTCTGAGAAACCTACAAGAGCCTAGGGTGACAGGGCCACAAGACATAAAGTGATATCCCTCCTGGACCAGAAAAAGGACACCACATAAAAAAAAAAAAAAGAAATCTGAATAAACAATGGACTTTATCAATATTGTATCAATATTGGTTCATGAAAAATGCTGAAGGATTAAAATTCTCAACCCATAATTCTCTATCCAGAGGAAATATCCATTAGGAATGAAGATTAAAAGAGAAAAGAGAGACATTCCCAGATAAAGGAAAATTGGGGCCAGCAGACCTGTTTTAGAAGAATTTCTAAAGGAAGTTTTTCACACATAAGAGGACTAATACCAGGGAAAGACTCAGAAAGTCAAAAATGAAGGAAGAACAGCAATGTAACCAGAAATAATTCTGAAAATGGGGAGGGGATGGTGAGAAAACTAACTTTTACAAGATCCATATTGCTGTTTGGAAAAAAATTAATGCAGAGGAAAGTCACTCTCTCAAATGGTTGAGAAAATATTAAATAATAAAAAGTCCTTTATAAACGTAATTGAATATAGGCTATGGATATAATATATATATTAAACTAAATTTGGTTCTAAATATTAAACATGTAAAATACACAGAGCTCTGGGTGGTGGCATATATGGTAGATGTTTAAAAAAGTTTTATGGACTGTCAAACTACAGCGGAAAGTCCAGGGAGGGTTGGTGGGGGCCGGGGTAAGAGATCAACCGAAGGACTTGTATGCATGCATATAAGCATAACCAATGGACACAAGACACTGGGGAGTAGGGGAGGCCGGGGGAAGGTCAAGGAGAGAAAAAAAAGGAGACATATGTAATACTCTTTGTAATACTTTAAACAATAAAAAAATAAAAGTTTTATGTTTCCAAATATTTGATATAAGCTCTACTATATTTATGACCAGGAAAATATAGCCATTGTTTTAAAAATCCACTGTCTTGCTAGACTTCATTTCAGACTCTTGGCATACACATTTCTTTTTGGGCACACAATGTAAGCTTCAATGACTCATCTGAATGTAAATTTGGCTCATAGACTTTACAGACAAAATCAACTAGGTAAAAAGGAAGAATTCCTATATCTAGGAAAGACAGATTTGCTTATGTCTTCTACTGGTTCAGAACCCACACCTAAGTATCTCAAAAGACTTAACAAGATCAAATCTCGTTAATTTCCACATCATACATGTTAAGAAGACAGGGAAAAGGAAATTGTGACTCTGATTGAATAGAATGCATGGAATTTCTAAAGCACAATGCATAGTGCAATCAAAGCGATTGCAAAATGTGATGTCAACATTATTCTCGTGAGTGCTGCTGTCCTACTTCTTGATAAACAAGGGATGAAGACTAACCCCAAATGAGATATTGATTGCATTACGATGCTACCTGAGTACACCAAAGGAAGGGGGCTGATTTTTTAGGAGTCAGCCAAATGTGTCTCACTGGAGAAGAGTAAACAGCTTCTGTTTCCTGGCCCCCATTTTTCTGGGCACAGACCTTCTCTTCATTTCAGAGCTGAGTCCACCCTGGCTCAGAGTTGGGGGTGAAGGGACGACATGACCCACACGAGACCCATCATTATCCTTCCTCAAGATTTTCTAACTATAGCTGCCCTGGAAGAACTAGAAACTGTTGGTGGCCACGCTTCCAGGCTTGGGGAGAAGTAGAAATAAGTGGAGCCCTTGGCTTCTGGAAACTGAAGGTCAGCTCCACACCTGTTCTTCCTGTGGAGTGGGGCTGTGAGTCCCCAACCTACTCCCTTGTTTGCCTTTGTGGTGGCTTGATATGTATTTCTGCCACCTGTAATCTACATAGTCTGAAGTTATACAACAGCTCTGCATTCTTGTGAAGAGGGAGAATGCTGGGGTGTGTGTGGATAATGAAATATTCTTTTTTTTCAGAAATCCTTTGCGTTCAAGTGGTATGGCTCTTACAATGTGTGAGGCATTTCAGCACTTGGCTTTAATTTCTCTCAGTACCATATTCTGATATAATTACCCATTTACCTATCTCTCTCCTAGACTGTTTAAGCTGCTAGGTTGTTTGCTCTTTGAATTAGTTTTATTGGACTTTGTATCTCTAGAGCCAAAATATGTGCCTGCATGGTACATAATAGGTCCTTAATAAATGTGAGTTGATTTAAAAAGAATTAAATAAAACATGATAATTTTCCCTCCTATTATGGAATTACTTCACTCCTTCAAACGTTATTAATTGAACATTAATGGCTAGGTTAGAAAAATTAATTTATTTAAGAAAAAAGGGTTATTATCCCATTTAGTAGTATTAGAAACTATAGAGAATGATTAAACTAATTAAGAAAAACAAATTGTTTCAAGCAGGCCATCCCCTTTAAAATCACTGAGTCATATAGAAATAATTTGTGGGATAAGTTACAAATAATATCCCTCTGCCTATTCATTAAATTGGGTCCCTGAGGATGTCTATTAAGCAGCACTTTGTTAGCTTGATTCATTTCCTGTTTGTACTTAAAATATTCCATACATCAACCTTTTATTAATTCAGAAGGTGACATCGACAGTGACACAGAGTTTACTTACAAACATAAATTCTCTTAAAAAATCTACAAAATATAACAGAGGGAAGTGACAAACCTAATAAAATTCTTGCTGATTTTTCCCTCATTTTTATTTCTTTCAGACACATTCTAATTTCATTCATGCCCCAGGCACATACTACTCAGTATAAATACCCAACATCAAACCTCATTATCACTCTCACAAATGTTTATTCTCATTAACTATTGACAGGACCAGGAGCAAGTCTAATCACACCGCACTCCTGGATTCTGTCTAGTACAATGACCTCCAAATTAGGTCTCCAAACTCACTTTATCCTCAGCTTTCCCTTGCATCACTGTTGGCAGCTGCATCCTTCCATGTGGTCAGGCCCCGAACGGGGAAGTTCTCCCTGACTCCCTTCTTTCTCTCCTCCCATTTAATCCACCAGAAAATCCTATGAAATCCATTTTCAAAATCCATCAAGAATGCAACTCTTCCCATCTTCTCCACTGGGACTCTACCATCTCCTCCATCTCTGCATGAAGTACTGCACTAGCTGCCTAGGAGTCAAAGAACTTAGTGACTTTGCTATTTAAGATTATTTCCATTCTCATTTGCTTATTTATGTAAACAGGCTTTCCCAGTATTTACTTATCTAAAAACCAAAAAGGAGAATAGAATGAATGTTAAACCCCTGTTGCATCGATAACAAATTCATTTTTAAAAAGCACCCAAGTCACCTCATGCCACACTCTCTGCCCACACATGCCCATGACCCTTCACAGTACTTTTATGTTTGCATGTCTGTCTCCATCTGCTCACTGCAACTCCCTGAAGGTACCATACTTTATTTTCAGAGCCTGTCATAACTCAATCCAGAAGAAAAACTTTAATAGATATTACAGTCATATGAATTTTTTAAATGCTAAGATTTAAATTTATATTTTGATACATGTAAGTATAAGAATAAGGTAACCAAGAAGAGACTTCCAATCATAAAAATACCTTACAACATGGGGTGCCACATTAATCCTGGACAGCTCACATCTGGACAATTAGCATGAAGGAAAATTATATTCTATCTAATTTAAGAGACTTTTATAGTTAGGTCTATGTTATGGCAGTTGAGCCTGTATATTGACTAATACATTGACACAATTAAAAAGTAATCTGGCCTCGAAAAATAATCACTTAAGATAAAATTCTCTGGGGAAAGTAGAATGGGTCTTTGATTTGATTTAAAGAATAAAAAAGAAATAATACAACACTGTCAACCATTAAAAAAGAGCATTTTCATATATTTTTAAAATGGTAAGTAACAAATGGTTTCCTACCATGCCTAACTCTGATTTAATACACAGGAAGCATTCTATAAAAACTTGGTTATTAATAGAATCTCTGCTTGAGAAAATATGTTCAACCTACAGGATTGGAATTAAATATCTTTCTATGGACTTGCAGATTAAATACCCCTTCATTCAGGAAAGCCAAATATTAACAGCATATTAGATGGAAGATGGATGAATGAATGAATTCGATATTTTATCCAATTTGAATGTTTCCAATTATCAGGCATCTTACAAAGGAAAATGACATTTACTATTAACACTTCCACTTTTATCCAAAAATTGTGTGTCAGGTAACCAAAGCTTCGGCTTTAAGGCTAGACATGCAAAAATATTGGAATGGCCACCAGAGGGAGCCCAAGTGTTTTTCTAAATATACCACACACCAAAGAGAGAGGAAGAAAAAACACAAAACATAAAGCTGTGAAGTAGGAGGTTGCGGGGAGGTGAGGGAGGGCCCATTACCTGCTGCTTAAAAGAATACCTTGTTGAATGATAGAGCCACTTTTGCATCTATGTTACAAATTCCTTTACTAGACAGTGTACATTGCAATGCTTTAACACTGAGAGGACTGGGTAAACATATAATATTAAAAAACCTCACACACCCTAAAGCTAGAAGGCCCAGGGCGGACTGCTGTGACAACATCCATGATTCTCTGCTGTGCCCCACACAATCCAGGCGCCTTCCCCAGCTTATCTTGGAGTTCCTGTTCTGACTCTCTATCCTCGTCCATCCTTGTAGTCAACTTTGGGTGTGGTTTCCTCACTTTGTTTGGGATCGGGTTATCATATTACAGCACCAAGTAAGCACGTGGTGTGATTCGGGAATTTTTCATTCTCCTGGCTGAGCCAACTTATAAGGACATTAAGATGAATGACTTGCCATTTGGCATCCTAAGCTGTTTCCAGAACTTAGAACTGGACCAAGTCCTAACAGGATGCAAGGGCACCTTTATAAAGCTTCTCAGCCCCAATCTCCATAGAAACCAGAACCCACTGGCCAACCTCCATGATCCCTCAGGCCAGAACACTCCTTGGGCTGCCATAGACAAGGGTGTGATCTTATTTAGCATTAAGCTCCAGGGAACTTAATATAATGTTGTTTTTTTCTGAGAGCAGTGCCAAGTTTTGGGGTTTCCCCCATGCCTTACTGTCATTGATGCCCCAAACAATCCTTTTATTGTAGTAGTTCAGGGATCACCATTTTTAATTGATGAGGAAACTGAACCTTATGGAGGTAAGTGACTTGTACAATGCTGCTGGCTATGAAGTGCCAGGGACAAAAATTGATGCATTTCTGGGGACAGGGATTATAAAAATGAATGAGCATTGAACTCAGTCATACCAATGCCTCCTGAAATAGAAAGAAAATTATTGTCTTCCTTTTTTCCCAAATTACAAGTGAATGAAAAGCATGACAAAAGTGTATTTAATGACTTATACTTGTTTTTTATCCAGTATTCTCATGGGATGTTTTCCTAAGTGTTGTTGTGTGTGTTTCTTCCTATCTGGAAGGGGTAATTTTATCATGTATACAAATAAGTTAGTACAAACAAATTAAATTCCACAAGGTTAGGTCATCTGCTGAATGTTGCTAGATGTAACATACTGATTAATGCCTTGCCTATGGAATCAAAAGCTTGCTCATTAAATCTAACAATGGTTCCTAATTGGGTGGGTGGGAGTGGCTGGCACTTAGAAGAACTGGAATGAAGTTTAAAATGACCTTGACAAATGGAAAAGGTAAGAGAGGGCAAGATTCAATGGAAAGCTTTGCTGAGTGAGTCATTCAAGAGAAGGGAAAGAAAGGACACAAAGGAGAACATCAGAAATAAGGGAGCACTGACTGGGCAAATTACAGCAGAAAAGGAGCTGGGTATCAGAGTGAACAACAGGCTCCTAAGGCATCCGCCATCCAGTGCTGCCATTTTAAAAAAGAAGACCCCCCCACCCCCCAGTGTGTCTCCTGAGAGTATACTGTGGGTTGCAGCACTGGCTAAGCACTTGGCATTCATCCCATTAGTCCTCCTGGAGATGAGGAAACAGAGGGAGACACTTTAACTTGTCCACCTTCACATGGGTAGTAAGTAGCAGAGCTGGATTTCAGCTCAAGCCTGGAGAGCTCCTAAGGCCACACCTCATGCCACACTCTGCCCACATGTGCCCATGACCCTTCACCGTACTTTTGTGTTCACATGTCTGCCTCCATCTGCTCGCTGCAACGCCCTGAAGGAACCGTATTTTATTTTTGGAGCCTGACATGGGCCTGGGATTGATCAATACACATGCAACAAATGAAAGGTTTTTGAGCAAATAGATGGCATATTCTATGGGTATTTCTGAATCATCCTTTGAAGGAAAATAGAAAATAAAACTAAGTTAAAGTAAAGAGAACTTACACATTGATAAAAACTGGCCAATAAGAATGCCAGATCATATTTCTAAAGGTGGCTTTACAAATTTGTTTCTGAAAATTTTAAGAATGAAAATAGATAAATATATATCTGTACAATCAAACATATGTATGTGTCTGTATATGTGTGTATGTGCATGTATTTGTGTATCTATCACTTATCTCACTTCAATGCAATTTTACCTCAAGGTAAAGAGAATGACTACAGAATATTTTAATATCTCTGGACTCAGGGGAGTCTGTCTGACAAAGAATGTTACGAGGGAAGAATACAAATCCTGAATGACATGCAATCACTAGATTAATTTATCCAATCTGAGAACACTACAATTTTCTCTCCTACACATAAGACATATTTTGCAAATAATTTGGTTTCAATTTCTCAAAACAAGAACAATAAAACTTCGAATTCATCAAACATAAAAGATACTATGCATTTTATCCTCACAATCAGTTGAGATAATACACTAGCAACTCAAAGTTACTGGTGATGAACATAATTGCCTGCAGCACAGGATGAAATATTTCTGCAGACAACAATTCTCTCTCCCGTAACTTTGGAATCAGCAGTGGAGCACATTATTATCAACATGAGATTAGGTGCCTTGTCCCCGCTGATAGTGGAACTAATTCTCAGCAGCGAGCTGCTACTGAGCAGGCTCACCTGAAGGCCATGCGATGTTTTAAAGCAGGGGTCCTCAAACTTTTTAAACAGGGGGCCAGTTCACTGTCCCTCAGACCGTTGGAGGGCCAGACTATAGTTTTAAAAAAAACTATGAACAAAGTCCTATGCACACTGCACATATCTTATTTTGAAGTAAAAAACAAAACGGGAACAAATACAATATTTGTATTTGCATGTGGCCCGTGGGCCGTAGTTTGAGGACCCCTGTTTTAAGTGAGAGCTGGAGAAGTTGGCTAGAGAGAGTGGGAATCTCATTTCTTTTATGATGATGATGCTTAACTATTCAGTGCTACCCAGGTCCTTTCTGTGACGTCTGGCCAAGTCGAATTCTGATTACAGAAACAATTGAGAGAATATATTCAAAGCAGCCCTGGAAAACCATCAGTGACAACCCCCAAAACCTGGCAGCCTGGCAGCAACATTAAGAAGTTCTATGTCCTGCCCTAGCCGGTTTGGCTCAGTGGATAGAGCATCAGCCTGCGACTCAAGGGTCCCAGGTTTGCCCTGGCCGGTTTGGCTCATTGGATGGAGCCTCGGCCTGGGGACTGGGGGGGTCCCGGGTTCGATTCCGGTCAGGGGCATGTACCTTGGCTGCGGCCACATCCCCAGTGGGGGGTGTGCGGGAGGCGGCTGATCGATGCTTCTCTCTCAACAATGTTTCTGACTCTGTCCCTCTCCCTTCCTCTCTGTAAGAAATCAATGAAATATATATATATATATATATATATATATATATATATATATATATATATATACTAGAGGCTCAGTGCACAAAAATTTGTGCACTTGGCGGGGAGAGGGGGTCCCTCAGCCCAGCCTGTGCCCTCTCGCAGTCTGGGACCCCTCGGGAGATAACGCCCTGCTGGCTTAGGCCTGCTTCCGGGTGGCAGAGGGCAGGCCCAATCCCTAGGTGCAGCCCCTGGTCGGGCTCAGAGCAGGGCCGATTGGGGAGTTGGGGCGCCGCCCCTGACATGCACAGAGCAGGGCGGATCTGGAGGTTGCGATGCCACCCCTAGTCACGCTCAGGGTACGGCCGATTGGGGGGTTGGGGCACCGCCCCCGTCACACTCAAGGCAGGGTCAATAGGGAAGTTGCGGCGCCACCCCCTGTCACGCACAGAACAGGGCGGATCAGGGGGTTGGGGCGCTGCCCCCTGTCATGCACAGAGCAGGGCCCATCAGGGGGGTTGGGGCACCACCCCCCGTCACACACAGAGCAGGGCGGATCGGCGGGTTGGGGTGCTGCACCCTGTCACACTGATTGATCCCAGTGCTGGGAGACCTCGCGGCTCCGATGATCCCAGTGCTGGGAGGCATATTACCCTTTTACTATATAGGATAGAGGCCTGGTGCGCATGTGGGGGCCGGCTGGTTTGCCGTGAAGGGTGTTCTGGATCAGGGTGGGGGTCCCCACTGGGGTGCCTGGCCAGCCTGGGTGAGGGGATGGTGGCTGTTTGCAGCTGGTCACACACCCTTCAGGGTGGGGGTCCCCACTGGGGTGCCTGGCCAGTCTGGCTGAGGGGCTGAGGGCTGTTTTCAGGCTGGGACTGAAGCTCCCAACCGCTCCTTTTTTTCTTTTTTTTTTTTTTTTATTCTGGGCCAGCTTTAGCTCTGAGGCCTCAGCTGCTTAAAACAGGTTTCTGGCCTTTGTTTACCATCTGTGTTTGATACAATGTTGCGGTCCGGCTGGCTGAAGCTCGGCTGAGTAAAGCAGGTTTCTGGGTTTTTTTTAGCTTCTATATTTGCAATATAGTTGCTTAGAGTTGCAGCTGAGAGGCCTGCAAGTCAGGCGGGTAATGTTGGAGTCCTCCGTCACTGAAGCAAGCAAGCCTCATGTTAGTTTCAAGCTGCCTGGCTGCCGGCCGCCATCTTGGCTGGGAGTTAATTTGCATATCTCCCTGATTAGCCAATGGGAAGGGTAGCGGTCGTATGCCAATTACCATCTTTCTCTTTTATTAGATAGGATATATATATATATATTTTAAAGGGTCCCAGGTTCGATTCCGGCCAAGGTCATGTACTTTGGTTGCGGGCACATACCCAGTGGGGAGTGTGCAGGAGGCAGCTATCAATGTTTCTCTCTCATCGATGTTTCTAACTCTCTATCCCTCTCCCTTCCTCTCTGTAAAAAAAATCAATAAAATATTTAAAAAAAAAAAAAGAAGTTCTATGTCCTGTCCTGGCTGGCAGGCTCAGTGATTAGAGCATAGGCCTGCGCACCAGAGGGTCCCAGGTTTGATTCTGGTTAAGAATACATGTCTGGATTGTAGGTTCGATCCTCACCCCCAGTTGGGAGCATATGGGAGGCAACCAATTGATATGTCTCTCTCACATTGATATTTCTCTCTCTCCCCTTCTGCTCTCTCTAAAAATCAATGGAAAAAATATTCTCACTCCTCAGGAGAGGATTAAAAAAAAGTTCTATGTCCTAAAAAAAAAAAAAAAATTAAATGTAGAAGAACCAAAATTAGAGCATTAAAACAATCACCAAATGCAATTCATAATATTACAAACATAATTCTAAAATATGCTAACAAGGCAGCACCCCAGTATACCCCAATAGGTGCCCCTTTGCTAAGGAAACTTATGACAAGTAGGTCCCGTGAACACAACTAAGAACATTTAGAGCAGTGGTTCTCAACCTTGGCTGCACATTAGAATCACCTGGGACTCTTTTTAAAATCCTGATTTCTGGGCCTCATCCTCCAGAAATTCTGTTTCTTTGTTGCTAATGTTGTGGCCCCACCCCATAACAAAGAAACAGAATTTCCGGAGGATGAGGCCCAGAAATCAGGATTTTAAAAAGATTCCCAGGTGATTCTAATGTGCAGCCAAGGTTGAGAACCACTGATTTAGAGGCAACAAACACACGGTCTAATTGACAACACAAGGTCAGATTTTTAGAGTGTTACCTGCATTTACTATTGACTGCTTAGCTGAAGGGCAACTGCCTGCACATTACGTTACAAATCCAATCAATATACCACTGCAGAAGCTAGAGAGGGAGAGAGACAGCACTGTCCGCTCTCACCACAGAGGAGAGGAACAGATGGAATAAAAAGCAGGAAGAAATTCACAAAGGCATTCTGCCCCGTAAAATGCATAACTCACAAACACAAAAACAAACATGTCTTCAGAGAGCTGAAGCTGTCCGTGGCACCTTCGACATCGCCACTGGTGTGCTCCAGGGGGCTGGGCAAAGTAAGTCCTGGCTCACTGAGTGACGCATTCCAACCCGCCAGCTGAAGAAAAGCGTGTTTACACACTAGACATCTCGCCGAACGGGGTCAGCAACACCCTAGAATCTAATCTTCACCGGGCGATAAGCAATTTGCCCTTCAAAATCAAAACGAGCAGGCTCAGTGTTTTCTAAGGCCCAGCATTTGGTTGGTTTGCTCTTCTGTGTGGAGCTTTGCACTCTCAGCCCACGTGACGTGTGTGTTGTCTCAGGGTGGGGTCAGCACTGGGAAACTAGTCTCACCCAGGAACAGAGAGAACGGCTGCTGGGTAAGCCCTCAAACTCTGGCCAAGACACTCGGATAAGCTCCGAACATGGACCAGTCATGCTTTAAAGCAAGATTTTAAAAACCTTTGTTTCTGCAGAAAACTGTTGGTTTGACTCCAGTAGGTGTGCTAAAGGGGTTTTATGGGACTATCTACGTTTTTTGCACTTTAAGTTTGTATCAGCAAACATGCCTTCCTTTTTTCTTCATCTGGCCCAGAATCATAACCAGCTTATAATGGCAAAATAAGATGTTGTCATTTAATTGGTGAGAAATAATTCTAATTTGTTTTCTCTAACCTTGAAAAAGAGCAATAGAGATAAATGTTATTATAGTCCCTAAAAATTCCTAAAACTCCTAACCTTTTAACCCTAATAGTTACTTGCTTATTATTACTCTATTACCCTCTCCTCAATGAGAATTTTCAGAAACTGTGTAGATTATTCCCTTATTATCTGCCATTTAAAACCTTGTCTTTATAATAATTTCTGAAAATTGTTCTTCATATAAATGACCCACTATTTTAAAGCATTTGACAAACTTGGTCATTTTTTATTATTATTGATATATTTCAGAAAGGAAGGAAAAGGGAGAGAGAGAAACATCAACGATGAGAGAGAATCAATGGTCAGCTGCCTCCTGCATGTCCCCCACTGGGGATCAAGCCCACTACCTGGGCATGTGCCCTGATGAGGAATCAAACTGTGACCTCAAAACGTGGATGCTCAACCACTGAGGTACCGGGGCCCGGCTTAAGTCATCTTTTTAAAATTAGACCTACAGATAGTTTTATAAGACCCCCCCAAACTTGCTCATTTTTAATAGCTAGTGTCAGTTCTTCCAGCACTTTGGAAACCTTTGATCTCTGCATTGGTAGTGTTCTTTACTGGGAAAGTATGCTTCCATATTTAGCAAGAAACTTGCTAGCAACACTATCATTACTACAACTACCTTAAAAATGAAGATCTCAAATGATCTTTTTGGAAACAAGATGCTGTAAGTCAGGAAATGGGATTATTTTGTGATTTCTTCCTTAGTCTGTTTTCCAGCTTCTTGAACACTTAGGAAGAAAACTATAAACTTCTAAGACTACAACGCTCCATAGCAGTTGTCTCTCAGAAGGATACATAGCACAGTAAGCAGCAAAATCAACATAAGTAGCAATAAATTATAGGCAAGCTCATTCCTTCAAAGGACAGCAGTAATATTCAACTATAAAGCTTTCTTTTATTTGTGATTTTTTTTTTTTAGCTTGAGTTAAACATGGTCAGTCAGGTATGGCACATAGAGAAGACAGAAAAAAACCCCCAACTTAAATCAAAGAGAAGAATTTCATTATAAACCTAATAGCCACAAACAATTACACCCCTACCAAAATAGTCTGCTTGCCTTATTGGGTCAATGGCCATTTTTCTAATATTTTCATCAATTATTTTATAGGTTCCAGTCTCCTGTGGTACCTAAAGTTAAAAATCCCTATCAATTACAGTAAGTAGTCAACAAATACTCTTGCAAATTAACTGCCAGCCCATCTGTTTCTATGAAAGTGCAATTTATGAAAATAAAGTTCTTTTTATACAAGGTAAGCCTGGGTCTGGAAAGAAAATATAGCTGGCAAGGCAGGTAAAAACACCACTTACTGACATCTACACACTTGATTAAAAGTTAAATGCGGTGATTAACAAAATCGAGAGTAGAAGCTGGAAAGGAGAATATATGCGTTCCACAAAGACTGTGTTTGGACACTGAAACAATAGTTTAAGTACTTTTATTTCAGTCACAGGCCTGTTGTGGCTATTTAGAAACAGAAAGGAAATATAATATTGCCCAGCATGTAGTTAAAGAGTGTAAAGGATTAAAGAAACCATCACAACACAACTTGTCTCTTCCAAAGGAAAAACGTCAATTAGCACCACATTCGGGAGCTTAAGCTCCTTTTTGTCTTTCTAGGAGCTTCAACTCTGCTCACCAGTATCTTTCATCTCATTTGCTTTACTCTGACCGAAGGCACTGGAGAGCTTTCCTAAGAGCACAGGGTGACGTTACATCCACTCTATTTGCTGACAGAGAAAATGTGTGCTAGTCCGTTTGCCGGAGGATTTGACTCAGAAGGGCCCAAACAAATACAAATAAACAGACACCACAACTAATACAGGGGAGACCGCCTGGCCAGCCCCTACATCACTGTACCAAACTTCCTGCAAACTTCAAATTCCTATTTTGTCCCAAAGTGAGCTACATGGTGACAGCTGGTAGGCTTTCTGCTTAGAACCTTGTGCCTGTCCTCCCACTGCAGGGAGGTCCCAACGAAAGGTCACCTGGGGCCTAAGAGAGACACAGCTTCCTTTTGAAGCTTAGAACATTTTAGACTCCCTGGGGTCTGGCCATTCCATACGCTCTCCTCATCACTGATGGTCCCTGGACGAGGAAGCAGCAGGCCCTTTTATCATCTTTATTTGGCTAAGGACCTATGTGGTTTTTGTCACGGGTGCTTTGGGACATCCGGGTCCAAAATGGTGGCAGAATCAGTATGTTACTTTGGGCTCTGAAGGCTACGGCTTTAGAATCCCAGGAGCCTGGTTGTTTAGAGCTTTACTCAACACATACAGATTTTTTAAAAATTCAATTTATTGGGGTGACACTGGTTAATAAAATTATATAGGTTTCAGATGTACAATTCTATAATACATCATCTGTAGTTGTATTATGTGTTCACCACCCCAAGTCAAGTCTCCTTCCATCACCATTTATCCCCCATACCTCTCCTACCTCCCCCACCCCCCTTCCCCTCTAGTCATCGCCACACTGTTGTCTGTGTCTAAAGCTATTTTTTAAATAGCAAATGATCAATGGAATGGCTCATGGAAGAAAGGTATTTTAAGGAGAGCTATAAAGGCAAAAGACAGTTACTTTATAAAAGCTAGAACATTTTCAGAGAAGGAAGGACAACTAGAAAATGAGAGGAGCTTGAGAAACTAATAATTATAATAATAGTCCTAACACTTACTGAGCTCTACTGTAATGTCTCTATGCTTCCCACAGACTATCTCATTCAATACTCCTAATGGCCTTTTAGGGTGGTCAGGACTAACATCCACGTTTTGAAGATGAGGCAAGGATGTTTAGAGAAGTCAAGTAGCTTGCACAGGGCCTCACAGGGAGGAACTAAAATCCTTTGCTGAACAAGCCACGTCAATTTTTGGTGTGAAACTTGAAGTAACACTGCCTGGCCTTGAACTCAAATCTGTAGTGGCACAGCCGTGGGCCAGCGTTCCCACCCAGCCCTTTACAACCAAGATTATGAAAGGAGGGAGACCTAAGGAAAGCTAGAGTCAGATCTCTGAAGAGGAACACAGAAATAATCGGAATGTAACTAAGACCATGTCTTAGCCCGTAGACATAGGACCGAAAGCAGGGAAAGAACAGGGTGACAGTTCTGTAGCATTGCCACTTGGGTACAGCAGTCAAGGGACACAATGGCAAGATGACCCATCTGAGAGCCACCGAGCACCACACCCGGGGAATCACTACATGGTTCCATCAAGAACCCTTCCATGTCGGTATCTAAATCCAGATTCCACTTAATACAATTAACATCATTATTGATTATGTACGTGTAAAGACGATGCCACTACACCACTACCATCCTTAGAATGCATGCTTGGTTCTGTTTCTTAGGAAAGGTTTGTCCTAAACCTTCTAGCTGTTTTCCATAAACAACTATAGCAATTAATTATTTTCTACTTCCAAAGAGAAACAATGACTTCAATGTACTTGGATCCAGTTAGGCAAATTCATCTTCTGACCCTGAATTTCATATTTTGTATTCCTACTAAAGAAAAACAACACATTTTCTTTAGGCTGTTAAACTGACGATTTGTTCTACCGCTGTGCATGCATCATGGGAAAAAGAAAACACTAAGCACTTGGACTGTTCGCCCCTGAAATGACCTTTGTTCAGACTCCTTAATGCCAAGGACACGTGATGACCATGTCATAGCAATCGACCTTCTCCCCTTTATACTTCAGAGTGACCCACCAAAGATGCCGGAGTCAGATTAGAACAATATTTATTGCTCTGTTGAATGTGAAGGAAGAGCTCTCTTTGCTGGTGAGGTTACCAAGATTATTTTTTACCTTTTGACAGTTTTTAGAAGCTAGGCAGAGAGAGTAGCTACTCACATTCTCCTTGTCAGGAATTCCTAGAAGAGGAAAAGGAGAGAGAGACCATGAGTTGTAAGGTCAACCTGTAAAATGGAACTGAAATCCCTTGCTGAATCAAACCAAGTAAAACTTAGGTATTTAAAACAACAACAACTACATAATCTGCTTAGGAGAAGAGCAGCACCTATCAAATCTGTAATATAAATAAATCAGCGACTGAGTGCCGGACAACACGGTCTCATGCTGATGTTGCTTCTCCATCCTATGCTTTACTTTCCCAGAGGCAAAATTTATCCCCGAGTCAGTTACACCAGGTGAGCTCCTAATTCCTCTGTCTTGGGCACCAGAACACTCAGAATGTTAGGCAGAGACATCAAGCGTAAGTGGCACGTTTGTACTTTTACATTTCAAACCACCTCACACTGCTCTAGGGATTCGAACCTAGGGGCAGGCTGCACAGGAAACCCACCGGAACACAGCTTCCCCTGGGGGCAAAGCAAACTCCTGTTTGCCTCCAAGTCAGGGCTGAGCAGGGCAGTGGCTGTTTCCAGGGATATCTCAGTTTTCTGAGCAAAGAGTTAAATATTCATCCATTCACTTCTTTGTTTATTCATTGACAACATTTTGTGAGCATCTGCTGTAGGCAGGCCCCGGTCCTCTGCACTTCCTCTGACAGACACGGTGGGTAAGAGAGGTCACACTGGAAGGTCACAGCCCTAACAGAGCTTAGTGCCCTCAGGGCAGGGACACAAGGGCCTTATGCTGAGGAGACAGAAGTACAGGTGGTTTTCACAGGTGACCGCACCTAGTTTTGAACCACGGGGGCGGTGTGAGGTGGTTTGCAATGTTAAAATATAGTATGTCCAAATTCCGAGAAAACAGAACTTTCTGTGTTTAATATAGGACTACACTGATTTAAAATATTGGCATGAAGAGAACTGAGTCATAATGGGCAGCAATACAGAACACAGGAGAGGTAAGAATGGAAGAGATGGTTTGGAAACATTCCCTAATCAAACTTTGGCTCCCAAACTGGGAGCGCACCAGGATATAAACAGAGAAGACCAATGGGCAGGTTTGCCATCACTTCCCAGATCGGTCAGAAGTAAGGGCGGCCTAACGTCAGCACTCTGAAATGCCTCCTGTCCATCCACCCACCTGCCCAGCCAGCCAGCCACCCGCCCGCCCAGCCAGCCAGCCAGCCACCCATTCATTCAACAACGGCTTGAAAGGACTGGAGCTGCTTGAATGGGGAGATACAGGGGTTGGCGGAAGCTCACTTTCTAGGAGGTTTAATAAGACAAATACACAGTTGCACAAATCACCATAACTGAGTGGCCAGAAAGTAGGGTCTTTGTAGAGAAATAATACTTAACGGGTGATTTGGAACCCTGCAGGAACTTGAGAGTTGGGTTAAGGCATTAGCAGTCTTGGAATTCACCTTCCATGGTGAGTGATGGACAATCACTCAATGGTTTTGAGCAACAGAATGATTCTGAACAGGATACAGAAGGGAAAAGACTGTTCATAATTAACTGATGCTTAAGACATAAAAACAAGATTCAATGGCAGGGTCCTAGATTGAGGTCATCTCCTGTGTGGACATGTGGGCTCTGCAGGTGCTCGGAGTGGAAGTGCTGCCTGCTCCGTCACAGCTTCAAACCCCAGTACTTGGTACCTTGTCACATGTGAACGTGCAGGAGCCAAGTAAAGGAGCTTAGAGATGCAACAAGCATCTCCCAGGGATGGTAACGAGTGCTAAACAGATGCTCCTGGCATGCACACAAAGATAAACAGATAAACAGATTCAGGACACGGGGTTTCTTTGAGTCCAGTGCAGTGGTGGCGAACCTATGACACGCATGTCAGAGGTGACACGTGAACTCATTATTTTGGTTATCTTTGTTAAATGGCATTTAAATATATAAAATAAATATCAAAAATATAAGTCTTTGTTTTACTATGGTTGTAAATATCAAAAAATTTCTATATGTGACATGGCACCAGAGTTAAGTTAGGGCTTTTCAAAATGCTGACCTGCCGAGCTCAAAAGGTTTGCCATCACTGGTCTAGTGGGCACACCCTAGAAAATCAGATCACAGAGAAAAACTTCCTTCCTTTTATGAGCAGGCAGGGACTGGTCTCTTATGAAAGGTCTGGAGTTTGGAGAGGTTGTGATTTAAGAATAGGAATGACTCATGCTGTTTCTCTCCTTGATTAATAACATCAACATGAGCAAGAGGTGGGGTTCCTGGGTGTGTAGTTCATGAATCCTATTTTTAAAAGAGCACAGAAAAAACACTGGATTTTGCTCTAAAATGAAGCGATTCTGAGAAAGCATTCTAAGTAATGCTGAAGTTCCAGGGCATCAGCTACAGCCATAACATAATCCTGTATTAACCATTTAAAGAATAACCCATGTGGGCTGGCAGGTCTGTTTATCCACAAGAGTCTGGAAACGGAATCTGCCAAGCTGGTGAAGGACATATTTTTTGTCACACGAAAACACACACCACACGCTACATTTTTAGATGCAAAATGTTCACACGTTTCACTTACTGTCATTGTTGGAGCCCGTTTCCATAACACCATAAGGAGGAGCCAGAAGTCCTGCCATGTACTGTCGATATTTCTGAAAGACAAGATTGTAAACTCAATGCACAGACACTTACTCACTTGGAGCATTCATTTATTTACATGTTGAAAAGCAGAAACATCAGCCATCAGGGAACAGCTGAGTCTTGTATTTATGGAGCCTGAAATGTGCTGCCTGGGATTCGTGGCCTAAAACAAGGATGCTGTGTTCTAAAGAGGCCTTCCCAGATACAGCTGAGCGTGCCCCCACCAGGGAGGGGGGCCCATCCCAGTTCATTTATGTATTTGTGACTAAGTATCCAAATTGTGTGGGTCTTTACCCTCCCTCCACCTCCTGCCCTGCTTCTAACACACGTTTCGGTGGAAGAGAAAGACACTTGGTTTTTACAGGTGCGGATACAATTAAGTAGGTGATTGACACTGAATCTCCTTCCATTCAAAGCAAAGAAGAAAGGCTTCCCTGGAAAAGGTCTGTGTTGAAAGAAGCCGATTTGCTTCCATTTACCCACTTTCTTTCACATCGTCCACCTGCCCATTTTGTGCCCTCCCAGGAACTGTTGGTATGTTATCAAATAGAACTGCCTGGATTCCCCTGAATTGTATCCCCCTGACTTGTGGTCCAGGCAACATGGGGCTGGGACATATACAGTGGCCCTCAAGGTCTGCCCTGTTTTGAAGGGAGAAGGCTTGGAGAGCATAAAGCAATCTAGAGCATCCTACGAGAGAGAAGTGGCATTTACGAAGAATGGAAAATGATTATTAGACATCCTCTCTTGTCAGGTAATAACACAGTCCCCCCCCCCCAACACACACACACCCGGAGAGAAAGCTGGGTGGTTTTAGCTATCGCATGGTGTCATGTATATTTATGGTTTCTAATTACGATGACACAAATGTTGAACAGCATCAAAAGAATCAACCCTCTATAATGTGCTGGGGGGTTACACAGACGTCAGCAGAAAAGACTTCATCTGTAGCAATGGGAAGCTGGCAACACGCAATGTTGGAGCAACCGTCTGGCCCGTTGGGCATATCTGAATGGTGTTTGTAATGTAACATCGACGATTTCTCAAAAGAGCCTTCTTCCAGTCAAGATGTGACTAGTTTTTATTTCTTAATCCATTTTCGCTCTCATTCTGAGGCAACTATACCAACACCTGCATGCAGACATAAAAAGCCATGAATCCCTCTGCCTCTGAGTTCAGGAATCACTCACACATGCTCACAGGACCAATCTTGCACCCTGCATTCCTGACACATCCTTTGGTAACTTCCCAACTCTGATTCCCTTCTTTCCGATGACACTATCTACTCTTAGTCCTCACTAGAGAGCATTGAGTAAACTCATTTCTCAGCATGATATGATGCTGGACCCAGAACAAAACAGGCTCAAAAGGAGGAGATGGGGGAGGGGGATATGTTCTAAGAAGGTTTTGTGACACCTCCGCACCACCCCCCCAACACACACACACACACACACACACACACACAGCCTTTTGAGTTATTCCTTTGTTAGCAACTCCCTACCGGGCTCCTAAAAGAAATCATTCATGTTAAAGTAAGGGAGCAATTCTGCTTTGCTTAGAAATGTTTTGGATGCAGGAGATGTTCTTTGTCTCGGGCACCTCAATGTCAATTCTCATGAACTCCACGGAAGCACCTTCCTGACCCCTGAATGAATGGGACTTCGTCTTCCCCCAACTCCATAGCACGTGGCCTGCAGCTCCTGGGAACAGACACTGGAGCAGCCGCTGGGAGCCAGAGTGCGAGCTGGAGCTCAGGGTATATTGAGCACCTACTGCATGCAGTGTCCTAGGCCCTGGGCTCACTGCAGGGAACAAACTGACAGGCCCCTTGAACTTGTGAAGTGCTGTCTCCTGTAACATAGAGTGCCATGGCTTGCACATAACACAAACTTATCACTTGTTTGTTGAATTTTAGAATATTTATGGGAAATTTCAAACATCGATAAAAAACAGAATACCACATACTTAACATTCAGGCTCAATAATTACTATGTTATTTAATCTACACTGCTATCACTTGCCCCTTCCAGAATTATTTTGAAGCAAGTCCCAGATATCTCATGTAATCCATAAATATTTCAGTATGAATCGCTAAGAGAAGTCTTTTTTTTCCCTAAAGAAAACCACAATACCATTATCACAATTAAGAAATGTTATATCTCCATAATACCCAGTTAATATTCAAATTTCTGTTTCAAATGTCACAGCTGAATTGAATTTAAAAAGTACTATATCTGATAAGACAACATTGTTTGCAATGTAACAACTTTGGGTGTAGTTGGAGATTGCAAAACCAGGATTGAAATATTTATGTCTATAAATAAAAAAGTCCACCTTTTAGAATTGATGGGGCACATTTTAATAAACATTCGCTAAAGCAGGAAACTGGTTCCTCATGTGGCACCCTGAAGCACACCCTATATTCATTAGGATAAAAACAGCTAACTGGCATAAAAGCTATGCCAGAAAATTGGAATTTCTAAGTTATTTGCATATTGCTTGATCTTTAGGCAGCAGTTCATCTTCAAGCACCAGGTAAAAGGCGGCCTATAAAAGAACATATCAAATGAAAAGATGCCAAACCTTGCCCATGACAGAAAGGCACATTAGCACTATAGTGCAATATCCTATTTTACTAGTCAGATTTGGAGAAGTTTCGAAACATTGGCTAAACACACTATTAGTGAGAGGGGGCAAAACAGGCTCTCTCATATATTGCTTATTGGAGTAAAAAATGATACAATCTTAGTGGAAAGCAATTGGAAGTATCTGTCATATTTTAAAATGTATATTTCCTTTGATTGAGCAAGGAACCTCCCTTAGAGGCAGAAGTAGAGCTTCTGAATACAAATGCAAACACGCCTATCTGTTTGTAATCCTATATAATAAAAGGCTAATATGCAAATTGACTGAATGGCAGAACAGGTCGCTATGACGCGCACTGACCACCGGGGGCAGATGCTCACTGCAGGGGCTGCTTCCCGGTGGTCAGTGCGCTCCCACAGGGGGAGTGCCACTCAGCCAGAAGTTGGGCTCATGGCGGGCGAGTGCAGCAGCGGTGGAGGGAGCCTCTCCTGCCTCCATGGCAGCACTAAGGATGTCCAACTGACGGCTTGGGCCCACTCTCTTGAGGGCTCCCAGACTGCGAGAGGGCATAGGCCAGGCTAAGGGACACCCCTGCCCTCCAAGTGCATGAATTTTGTGCACCAAGCCTGTAGTAGCAAATAAAAACACAAGCAGGAAACAACCCAAATGTTCATAAAGGAAATGACATTTGGGTTACTTCTTGAGAAGTAGACGAAGATGGGTTGTTTCCTGATAGATGATGTTGGAATATTATACAGCCATGAAAAAGAACGAAGCACCACTATGTGTGCTGAGGTGGAATGAGTTCTACAATAAACTGTTACATTTTTGAAAAGCAAACTACAGCACTGTATGTAGAGTATGCTACCATTTTGTAGAGAGAAGAGATTAGATGTGTGTGAACATCCATAAAGACCTGTAAATGCACAAACGAATATACAAGAAAGTAGTAACAGTGACTGCCTCTGAGAAAGAGATCTGGGTGGCTGAGGGTCAAGTGGGAGAGAGACTCAGTTTTCACTGTTCGTCCTTGGCTGAGCCAACACTGAGGCAGTGGGATCACCCACAGTGACTGTCTGCCCAGAGGCTGGATGGTGGGGTTGGCCTGCAGTGCCCTGCAGTTTCAGTCACCTCAATGGTGCCTGGCAGCAAGGGATCATGGCAGCAGGAGAATGAGAAGACAGCTCTTCTCTCTTAGTTTAACATGTGGAAGTGGGAATAATTCCCTTCAACTATAAAATCCTCCAGAGACAGGGAAATTGGGGAGTTAGATACTAGGCTTCCTTATAATAGGGCTTATTGGTACTGAAGTGAGGAATTGAGAAATGAGAGTTGACTGTACTAGTAAATCTAAACCATGGAGTTTAAAAGCCATAGAAGTTTAAAAGCCACTTCAAGCTTCCTGAGAACCAGAATAAAACTAAAGGGAATTAATCAAGGCCACGATGGAGGCCCCCACATGAAAATCAACACAAGACCAGCCTAAGTCTGAGGTCAGCAGTTTTTCAAAGGTGACCCAGCACATTTTTAGGGTGGTTACTCAATGTCACCCCTACACATCACCCCCACCCCAGGCACTGGGGTGTGTATTGGCCTGGCTGAGTCCCTTGATAATGTCCTCTTTGGGGGCCCTGGTTGATGTTCCCTTGCAAAGCCTTTCCCTGGATTCCAACACACTCTAACACCTCAATAGCTTCCAAGGCCTAACCCAATCGTTCTTAAATCGCCATACGCACTGAGAAAGAGCTATGCCTTTAACAGACACTGATCCACACATGGAAGGCCCCTGGCTGGAGGACTCCCACTCCCTAACCCTCCAGGGCCTCTGAGGGCAGTTAGGACACAGGATTCCCAGGACAGGAAAACCACAGGGCTGCAAGGCTCTTGGAAGAGTTTGCTAGGCCTCATTCTTAGATCTACTCCGGGCTTTGCCACTAATCAGCTGAGTCACCTCCAGCACGTCCTCCAAGCTCCCTGGCTTCAGTCTCTGAATTTGATCCAGGGTTTTGAAACCTTGTTCTTCAGCAGAACCCCAAATTCCCTCAGGCAAGGGCCCCTATGGCAACTAGAGCATTTTCACTTTTATCTGTTTCATAGAATCCCAAGAACAATTTCATTTGAAAGATGACTTATGCTTTTAAAAAAATAAAAGTTTAAAAACCACAAGATTAAATAATCTTTAAACTTCCAGCCAGACAAAGGTCACTCAAAGATCTCTATAAACAATCAACGAAGACCAATTTAGGATTTCCCTAGGAAGTATTAGCGGCTCTATTCTCTGTTAGGAAGACATCTATGGTTGTGGATTGGCCATGTGAAGCTTGTTTCATACCTGAAAGGTTTATCCAAAAAACCACGGGTACTAAGGATTTACCTGAGATGCACCCCAGTGCTCACCTTCTCGCACTGAAGTGTGCAGTCCCCCGGGGTGGCTGCCAGCAGGGCAGGCAGGGATGCAAGAGGGGTTAACAGGAGCTCTTCCTTGAGCTTAAATTTTATTCTATGTCAAGTAGTTTATACTTTTACATTACGAAGTAGAAAGCTAAATTTGCATAAATTTTAAAGATTAAAGCATGAGACTTCAAAGAAATTTTGAGCATGCTGCTGGCTATGTCTAGCTACAAAGGGTCTAGATCCGGGCATAATGTATTGATTTCATCTGCATTCAGGGAACTTCAATGAAAAAAAACAAGAACCTCTGATGCTATGGGAAGCATGCAGACACTGGACTCACACGGGAACGGGGCCTTGTGTGAACTTGAGTCAGTTTTTACCTCAGTTTCCTGGCTAAGGGACCTGGGATAATAACACCCGTCTTTAGGGACCATTGGGAGGATGAGAAATGAAGCAAACAAGCAGGAAGGCACGAGGATGATTGACAGGACCGGTGTGAACAGCTGTGGGGGATATATGCTCAGAGTGAGGGGACACTATGAGAGTCCATTGTGTCAGAGTCCAGGATTGGGGGACAGTAGAGAGCACTGTTCCAGGAATGTGAGGCTGTCTTACCATACGTCCCATTTGTTACATCTACTAGGTTCTCCCAACCTATTAAAACCCAGTTCACAAAATGTGATGGCAAACGGTTTGTCTGCGCTTTCTCTGAGAGCATCCCGATTATGCAGTAGAATAGTTTAGAACAGTGTATCAAGTTCAGATCCCCTTTTTCTGTTTCTTGGCAAGAGTTGTTTCATGACTTCTGTATGACGTACAATGTGTGATGTAAACATGGACGTGACATGTTGCTCTAAAATCTCAGAGAGCTAACAATTCTTTAAAGCAGCGGTTCTCAACCTGTGGGTCGCGACCCCTTTGGGGGTCAAACAACCCTTTCACAGGGGTCGCCTAAGACCATCGGAAAACACATATATAATTACATATTGTTTCTGTGACTAATCACTATGCTTTAATTATGTTCAATTTGTAACAATGAAATTGGGGGTCACCACAACATGAGGAACTGTATTAAAGGGTCACGGCATTAGGAAGGTTGAGAACCACTGCTTTAAAGTGTGAAGAGCAGAAAAGAAGGGACAAGTCGAGCAGCTTTACATGGAAGCCTTCGAGCAAAAGTTTATGGTAAAGTCACGTGTGCTGCTTTCCCACCACGAGTGCCAGCTAGACCGGGTTCACTCCTCATGCCAAGTTATTCTTTTTCTTTGATTCTTGGTTTCCATAGCATCGGCATGATGGGGTACAAAGAACCTCCACAGCCATTTCTTCAGTTTCACTACATCCTTTGGCCCCATTACAGGTACTTCTAAATGGAGACAAAATTCTGCTTGCCAACTCCTGGCCATTTTTAATTCATGACCGACCTGAAAGAGCTGCAGTTTGGAGTTTCTACTAGCTACTAGAGAAAGTTTTTCAAACTCAAATCGCCTAAGAGTCCTACAGATCAAAGTTTCTCTGGAAAAGCCACCTGTTTGAAATTTTCTCTCCTACTGGCCTGTCAAGGTGCTGAGATCCCGTGTGGGGACCCTAAAATACCCTCATCAAGTGAGAGCAGTTATTTGCTATGAGGAGTCATAGCTTTTAGCTAGTTCTCATGCAGTCAGGGTTATAATAGAAGCTAGTCAGGTTAACCCTGAAGGCCAGGCAGAATAAATTCACTTAGTCAAGGTGATAGGGGAGGTACAGCAAGGTGCTCACAGCAGGGTCCTCACAGATGGGTCCCCACAGGCACTCCCCCATTCCCACACAAACTATCATCTCAGGAGCTTGAAAGGAGAAAGTGCAGACTGCACTGAAAATGTGGCTGGGCGTGGAGAGTGGGGCAAAGTCAGATTTGGGGGTCAAAGGGATGACATGAACTGAGGCTGAGGAGGCTTGGGGGTGAGGGATGGAGCCGGGAGAACCAGCCTTCCAGGTGGAGAGGGAACCCACGTGGTGTTGAGACAAAGACCAGTCCAGCAGGAGAATCAGGACAAGGGGGTGGGAGAGGAATGGCGTGAGGCCTGGGCCATGCAGGGGTCTGACAGGAAGGCCCTGCAGGTCACATGAGCATTTTGAAGGTCATCGAAGTACAATGGGAAGCAGTTTAAGAGGACAAGTGATAAGAACAGATGAGTGTTTTTAAAAGAACATTCTGGCTGCTGCATGAAGAATGGTTTTGATGGAAAAACAAGAAAAGCATAAGCCCTTAAGTCAGCAGTTCTCAAACTGTGGGTCACGACCCCTTTGGGGGTCGAACGACCCTTTCACAGGGGTCGCCTAAGACCATCGGAAAACACATCTATAATTACATATTGTTTTTGTGATTAATCACTATGCTTTAATTATGTTCAATTTGTAAGAATGAAAATACATCCTGCATATCAGATATTTACATTACTATTCATAACAGTAGCAAAATTACAGTTATGAAGTAGCAACAAAAATAATTTTATGGTTGGGGGTCACCACAACATGAGGAACTGTATTAAAGGGTCGCGGCATTAGGAAGGTTGAGAACCACTGCCTTAAGTAGCCGGCAGGCCTGACGGGGCCCCTCAAAGGGGCCTGAACAGGGAGAAGGAAGAGAAAGGGACTAGCATAGGGGGTGGTAAAGCCACTTTTTCCTAGAAGCTAAACCATCTCTGACTACTTACAGTTAATGATATTAAAGGCTCAGATTTCTGGCTGAAGCACACTCAATACATCTGTACTTTTAATATCACTAAAAGGCTCAGAGATTTCGAGGGGCTCAATGGAATGATTATAATTTAAGTCACACTCTGCATATTCACCTAATTAAATTAGCCACAAGCTCCTCCTGGGGAAACTCAAGTTGAGAGCAAGACACAACACAGTAGGTCAATGCTACTAATGTTGAGAGGCATAAAATACTGTGCTCTGGAGCTGCTGCTGCAAATCAAATCCTCTCTTTTTGCTAAGCCTGAGCTCACGACAGCCCGTCTCACGTATACATGTGACTGTGAACATTGACAAAACAGCCACTGTCTCCTAGTTCACAGGAAAAAAAGACGATTGACATTTTATGTAACCATATGAGTCCTCAGAGGGTGATGGATATGAAGTATAGTAATTCTGGATTAAAATGACCAAGCCCAGCTCTTATAAAACTAACCAGAATACCAGTAATACATATCATGGAAACATGCAAATCCTAAAAAAGGTGCTTAAATACTGATAATACAGAATAAGGATGCATCTATCATTTAAAAATCTAAAATAAAGGGTAGTTTCCCATAAAGTAATAGCCCATGACTGTCATCCCATTAGAACAAACTACTGACATTCTGTTTTGCTTTCTTGCTCTACAATGTGCTGCACAGAGAGTAGTAGAGCAGGAGGGGACGTGAGCAGTGAGTCGGGGGTTGCTATGGTCTGAATGTGCCCCTCCCCCTTTACATGTTGAAATCCTGACATTCAAGGGGATGGTATTAGGAGGCAGGGCCTTTGGGAGGTAAGAGGTCATGAGGGTGGAGCCCTCATGAACGGGATCAGTGCTCTTATCAGAGACCCCATAGCTCCCTAGGTCCTTCCTACATGTGAGGACACACAAAAAGTCTGGGATCTGGAAAAGGGCCTGTGCTCAACTATGCTGGCACCCTGACCTCAGACGTTCAGCTTCCAGAAATGTGAGAAATAAATGTGTGTTGCTGATAAGCCACTCAATGGTATTCTGTTACAGCAGCCCAAACGGACTAGGGGGAATAGAAAGACTTTCCTGGCCCAAGTAGATATCTGATCTTCCCACTTTAGAGATATTCTTTTAGTTTCTGGCTTGGCCTCTCAAACTCTGAAGCCACTGTGCATTTCTCTGGCTATTTTCTGACCAAGTGTCTCTAGAAACATCCATGTAGAACTCACCTGTCCTTAACTCCAATTCTACCTGCAACCCCCAGTGGGAGTCCAGTACCCCAGCTTTTGCCACAGTCATACACATTGGACAAGAGAATGGAAATTATAAAGGGCAGTGGCTTTTATCTGTTTCATGCAGTGATGGAACTCAACAGCCTGGAGGAGGTTACTTCTTAGTGTCAACAATTCTTGACTTTTGGGGAATTTCTACTTTGATTCATTCCAAACTTTTACAGCTTTTCTGACCACACACATTGTTTTTGCCTACGTTTTTCATCTCTCTTCATTATCATTTCTATCATTTCTGCTGCTGCAAATATACCTACTGCATAGATCTGGGGAATCACAGTAATACAACTCTGAGTGGTTTCGGAAGCTTCTGTTCATTGTGGGATACTGTATCCCTTGAACCCTTTGAGCAGTTCTTGGTTTCTATCATCTCTCCACTCTACATAAGATGAACTCCATTTTCCCTGCAGTGTATTCTACGGGGCCTCACCCAGGTCCCATTCTTTTAATAGCTCTCTATATCATCAAATAACAGAGTACCCTACTGCTCCCAGGTGGTGATAGTGAAAGTGGTGCTTTAGCCACCCTTGGAAAACAGTGTGGAGGAGGACATGACAGTGCCATGTACCAGAGGGGGCGGAGCATGAGAGAGGGCAAGGCTGGAAGAGTTGGGGGATACAAGCTTTAAGATCCAGGCAAATGTGAGCTCCACCCAGCTCTGCAAACTTCTGCTGCTGCTAACAAGACTTCTGAGCCTTCTCATGAGCTGCCCTGCCTGCTTCTCCAGCCCCAGTCCCACACTCTCCGTCTCATCCTTCATCTCTAAGCCACTGGCCCCTTTCAGATCCTCAAGCGCACTGAGCCTTCACCTGTAGGCCTCCTGCTGCCTGGAATCGGCTTCCAACCACTTGGCCTTGCCAGTTCCTATTCATCTGCATTTATTTGTGGCTTCCTCACCGTGTCCTTTCCTGACCCCAGTTTATGTGACTCTCTCATTATTCTCTCTCCCTGCATCATGTCTTTGCCATCGGTGTGCCCAGGCAATGCCTGGTTATGTACTGTGAGTGAGTGCCGGGCAATGCCTTTCTCCTCTGTTCCACTACAGCCCCGCACAGGGCAGGGAACACATCTACATTCTCCCACAGGGCCTGAGACACAGCAGACTTTCAATAAATGTTTGTTGAGTGAATGATTATAAGTGAAAGAATTTCTTAACCAGTTTCTCAATAAACCAGAAACATTACCATGTTCCTGTCATGGCTGATGGAAGGACTGGATGAGGTAACCCGTGTAAAACTCCTCACAGCCCAGGCACACAATGAATATCGGTTCCCATTCCCTCTACACCATGATTTCTTTTCATACTGATTCTGCCAAGGGGCACATTTCCATTTAAAAAACAAATGCTTGAGAGAAAAACAGGCCTAATGCACGCAGATCTATAAAAATCTTTCTAATGATCTGCAGATATGATGAAAGAAGCTATTTGAAATCATGTGATGCACATGGTCAAATAGCTCTGTGATGTTTGTTTGCTCTTTATGAATAAGCTTCTTGCTTCCAGAGAAGGAACAGAAGAAGCATGAAGATCAGTTGATGCTGATAAAAACAAAATCTAAATTTAACACATCAAAGTCCATGAAGACTAATCAATTTTGTAATTTAAAAGGAAGCACTGAGGGATAGAGAAGCCAGTCTGCTCTACCAGAATTAGCACCAAAATACACTCATTAGTGAAAATTTAGTTTTAAAAGACCCATGTATGAATCTTGCTGAAAAACACTGGCAGCCATATATAAATAGCTGAGAGTAGAAAATGATTCATTTTACATATCCAACTTATTTGTAATTCCACCCATTTATGTTCCTTTCTAAGCCACATCATTTTTAATAAGTTTGCCTTTTGGTTTTGTTTTAACACTATTCTCTCTCTCTTTTTTCTTCACCCTACTGTAATCAGTTTTATTACTACAAACTAAATAAAAGCACATAACAAGTTTAAACTACAAGGTGTATAAAATGAAAAAAATTCTCTCCCCTCACTACTCTCCACTTACTGACCTACACAGTCTCACTTCTAAGGTAACCACTGCTGACACTAATTTCTTCCATAACTTCCAGAATGTTCTATGCACACAACAACGTAGCATCTCAACCAGCTTTAAACAAATGGGATCATATGGCACATGATGTTTTATCCTTTCTTCTCTCTCTAAGAATATATCCTGGGTAGCTTTTGATATCAGAATACATTTCACCATTGCTTTCTTGTTAAACACTTCATTTTTTGTTGTTGTTGCTATATATCCATTTAGCCCAATTGGGATAAATCTGGAAAATATATTGAATTTGCATCATCAAAATATCTTCCCTGAGTTTCAAGCAAAAAGAAAAAGATCATATACATGGGTCTTATCAAGTGATGATTTTAATGTTTTTCTTAAAATGAGATAGCTCTGTAAAAATTTAATTCCAAGGCAAACAAATACGCAAGCACATTACTCAGAGAAGTTCTTTGATCTCCCTGATGGCTTTATCTAATTGTTGTCATTATGTTGTAACTCCACTGACTGCCAACTGTATTTTTGTGAACTTGGCAAAGGCTTCCCATGTGATACAGTTGAAGAAAAAATAGTGTGTGTGCTCTCTCCCCAACACTGTCAGAAGGAAAAAGAAACGTAATTAAATTTCAATCTCTGACAGTTCAAAAATAATGGAATAAAAACTGGAAAACATTATGAATGGCATTTGAATATTATTAGTATGAAAAGGAGCCAGATTTGTTAATTTTGATAAGTGCATTGTGGTTATATGAAAAAATGCCCTTGTTCCCAGGAAGCATGCACTGAAATATTAACATTTAGGGATAAAGGAGCACAATGTCTCAACTTACAAATGATTCAGAAAAAAAATAGAGAGAGAACAATAAAGCAAGTGGGGCAAAATGTAAGCAATTGGTAGAATCAGAGTAAAGAGTCTGGAACTATTTATACTATTCTTGCAGCTTTTCTGAGTATGTTTAAAATTCTATCAAAATTAAAAACTACCAAGAAATGAAAAGGAGTCAGGGTTGAAACTGCAAATGAGCTTAATGCACTTACTCTGTCAATATCTTCCCTTCCCAAGCAGCTCAGTGACAAGCTCTGTCCCCATTGTGTGGGCCCAGCTGCCTCTGCCTCTCCAGCTAGCCCTTATCGGAGAGGGAGCAGGGAAGGTCCAAAGTTGCCCTGGGTGCCCTGTGTTCAGGCATCCGGCATGTGAGGAAATGGGGGGGAGGGGGAAATGGGCAGGGCTGAAAAGAGCTAAAAAGCCATAGTTCTCCCCTAATCGCTCATGTATTCAACCCCCATACCTGAGCTTCCACCTTTACCTGCTGTGTGTACACTCCCTTGATGGGATTATAGCCCAGCCTTCAACGCACGCCACAGCCTGTCCTGCCCTTGCCTGCCCCTCTTCCCTCTTGCCCCTTATACCTCTAGTTCTAGCCCAAAATACCACCTACCCTTTACAGATGACCCCAAACCACAAGACAATCACCTGGTCTGATATTTTGCTCTGTCACTGTTGGCAAATCTTTTCTCTAAGCCCCACCCAATCAGACCAGAGAATCCCCTTGGTCTCCATGCCATCCTGGATCGGGTAGGGATTTTCTAGGGCCCTGTAGTGCTGTTGTTTTGATGGTTGGCCACTGACTCAGGAGTCAGCCTTACAGCCTTTGCGACTAGGTTTTCTGAGAAGTGCATTCTGGCCGATGTCCCATCTCCAGTGTTAACAGAGCTGAAGAGTCTAACTGTCCTACACAGATTAACCTTTGACAACACACGAAAACAGACTGCTGCAATGATCTAGAAACTCAACCTAAAAAATCAATTTCCTGGTCAGAAAAATAGTTGCTTTGGGTCTTTCTATAAATTATCTCTACAGTGCCAGAAGGAGAGGAACTACCTCCCCACCAGTCAACACAAAAATCTAAACAATGTAATACAGTTATGCTATGCTCCTGAAAACCCAAAGTATAACACATGAATCTGGGTTTTCCAGTATTTGTAACATATAGGTATTTTTTATTTTATTGAAAGTTAAATTCCTGATGTTTTCAAAATAATATTACCCCAAATAACATTTGCCCAAGTCAAATATTATATAAATATAATGACATCTATTGAATTAGATGTTATTAAATAACATCTATTGAATTAAATAACACCTATTGAATTAAATATAGTAAGGTATATTTAAGTTTTGGGAGGGAATTAAAGCACATTGCATCAGAGAGTTAGGGCAATCTGGGGAGGATAAGATTTTAGAGGGTGAAGGAGTACATAACAAAATTTCTTAGAAGCCTCACTGGGAAAGGAAATATTGTCAACCACCTTCTCACAGCTTATCTGAACAAAAATAATTCTCCTTCCTCCCATGAAAGTGTCAAGCTAAAAATGACACCTTTAAGGACAGACATAGGGACAGCCCAGGAGGAAGGCAGCCAGGTGAAGGACTCTAAATCTGGACCCCAGGACTTAAGGAAAAAATCTTGTCTGAACCTTCTCTGTCCACCCCCAACCCCTCTAAACAATGATATTATGGTTCCTCCCCCAGCAGAAGTGGGCTGGTCCAAACCACCTGCATCCAGGGAGCTGAGCCACCTGCCCAGCACCTCTTCCCCTCACCTATGGGTGTAAGGGACTGGCTTCTGGTACCCACATTCCTCTTTTCACCTTGGATCCCCTTTTGGCCACTGGCTCTCCTGCTATCCCCGTCGCAGTCCAGACCCCTCACAGTCATGGTCAGGTTGCTCAAAGCTCTGGGTTCCGGCCTGCAGGTCTACCCCTCTGATGCTGACAAATAACAGGGTTCCTGTCCTCCAGGCCAGTCTCCTAGGAACCTCTCACCCCAACCTTGTCATGCTGCCAGCCATGCTCTCAGTTGCAGTTTGACAGGAAGTGCTTTGCACACTGTAAAATACTGTGCACATACTCTTATGAGGAGTGAGTGTAATTGCTATGCTGAGACATGGAGTGAAGAAGACAATTAAAAAGCAGCCTAGAAACCAACTGAATGGGAAAAGATAGTTGCAAATAATACCTATGATAAGGGGCTAATATCCAAAATATATAAAGAACTCATACAACTCAACAATTAAAAACCCCAAACCATCCAATTAAAAAATGGTCAGAAGACCTGAACACTTTTCCCAAGAAGACATACAGATGGCCTACAGATAATATGAAAAGATGATCAACTTCACTAGCTATAAGGGACATGAAAATCAAAATCACAATGAGATGCCACCTCACACCTATTAGAATGGCTACTATCAATAAGACAAGAAATAACAGAGAGAAGAAGGGTCGGGGGAAGGGAAAAGGGTAAACAGGGTCAAATACATGATGACGGAGGGAGACCAGACTTTGGGTGCTGAGCACACACTGCAATATACAAATGAAGTATTATAGAATGGTACACCTAAAACTTATATGATGTTATTAAACCAATGCTACCTCAATAATTTAATTAACAAGTAAATTAACAAGTAGCCTAGAGAATGTTCACCTTCCTCTCCTTTAATTAATTTATCCAAATCTGGGTCTTCAAAGAACACTAACTGGGATATGGTTTGTCTTTTGGGATAATAAAAATGGTCTAAAATTGACCGGGGTAATAGTTGCCCAACATACTAAAAGCTACTGAGTTGTACACTTTAAGTAGGCAAATTGTATGGTATGTCTCAATTAAGCTGCTTGAAAAAAGAGAAAATGGAGTTTGGGATGTGAACCTAACTTACCCAATCTGTCAGAAGGAGGTGATCAGAAAAAGATGCAGGAAGAGTCATTTTCTGGAAATTCTGGGCGGGCTCTGCTGAAGCACACACCTGATTTTACCTGCATGAGGCCCATGTCTGAGCACCCCTCCGCAGGCAGCTCCCCCCGCAGGAACGGGCACACCAGGAGAATTGGCCGGTGTAGGTTTCTCTGTGCCTATAGCATGCAGAGCTATGCTGACTTTTTTCAGCATTTGATTTTTCCAAACAAAAAGAGAAACCAAGCACATAAAACCCAACAGTGAATTGATGAGCAACTTTGCATATATATAGAATTTCCAGGCAATAAAGCATGCTCTCCAACAAGCCTGCCTTTGTTTGGAGGAAAATTACACTTTGCTTTCTCACAATGCCCTCTGCCAAGCCCAGTGTGCCCTCCTAATTTAAATTAGTCTTTCAATTATATTATCATCCCAAAAGAAACTAATTTTCACTACACTCTTTTAGTGAACTTAACCAAAACTTGAATTTTTTTTGGAAGGAGGGGGTAAACCCACACAGTAAGGTTTTCTGCTTTGCCACAATCTTACGATTTAATCATTTTCTGAATTTCTATAAATATTATTTTGATTATGTCAATGGCTTTAAATAGCTGTTTATGACAAACTCACTATACTGTAAGTCTACAAAAGAAACGTGCCTAATATAAAATGTGAGCAGAGAATTAAACACCAAGTGCACAATTACTTTCTAATTTGTAGATTATAAGTCAATGTGTCATAATGGTTTATCCTGAAAAATTATGTTATCTCAAAAAAAGATTAAGAACTGACTAAGATAACTTTTTTCTCACAAATCCTAAAATGCTCCATTTACTGGATAATTTCATTCTGCTATTTCAAAAAAAATAAAATTCAAATCAAAGACCTCAAAAGGAAGGTTAATAAATCTTGACAGCTTCAACAGATTCTGTTTCCTTATTATACATTAAATTCTGTGTGAAATTCAGCAGTCCTTATAATCTGGCATAAAAACGGAGGATTAAAAAAATGTTTAAAACTTTGATTTCTCAGAAAATGTTATAATATCTCTCTCCCACTGCTGGGTTATTTCCCAGAAAAGGCCCCATTTTCACTATAATTTTCCTAAATAAAGCTGTGATAAAAGAGTATGCCAGGGTAATGGAAAGTGTGAGAAATCTGATCAAAAGTGGGTTAACTTTTGAAAAATTATCGTAAATATATAGCTCACCCTATAAATTCATAATCTGAACAAGCCAATCATTCTGAATGGCTTTGGCCAAATTCTTTTTGCTGTTGTTGTTGAGACAGTGTTATTTTTACCCCTCCCTTCCCCAATCCCCTCCTTGACATATACAAAAACTAGATATTCATCTCTGAATTTCCTTAGTGACCCCAGCATATATATTTTGGGGACAAATTATGTCAGCATAAAATTCAGAATTGGCAGTCTCAGAGACCAAGTTAGAAGTAGATTTGCTGTAAATAAAATTAAACCCTTTTAGTAATAACTAAGATCACAGAAAACTGTGAACAACAATGCAGGAAATATGCCTTTGGGGGCACATTCAAGTAAGTTACAAATCAAAACAAGCCATTTTGTCTCAGGTAAAGAATGCATCGCGAACTCTCCCCAAAAACAGAGTTCTTTGGCAGAAAGCTCTTGACCTTGGATGGGGAGACTGCAAGGGTAAAAGAGGGTCTCAGACTCTTTGGAAATATCCACTGGCTCTATTTTCTTGCAGCTTCCAATACCAAGTTCCAAAAGGCCAAGTTTTTAATTAAATAGAGTGGAAAAGTAAGATGCCACATGCCTTTACAAAACAATAAAACACCAGAATGGCTCACAACAGGACAGGAATCAAGAGGAACTACTAAAAGCAGAATCCAGCTGCTGTTCAAAAAGATGAAAAACAAAGAAGAACAGAAAAGATTAAAGTCAAAGGGTTGCAGGGATGCTGCCATGGGGGCATCTAAAACAGACCCAGAAAGTGACAACAAATCGCTCCTCTCCACCATCTTCCCTCACATACCGGAGGCCACAGGGTGCCTTCTAAAGAAAATTCAAAAAACAGTACTTCTGTTTGATATTTTTTGAAGATACTCAATGAACAAAGCTTCCATCAGCCAATGAACATGCAGAAAGTTCAAAACAGCTCAAGTCCAATTTTGTGATAATTATTATACAATGTTCATTGCCCACTTCAAAGGCCAAAATAGATGCCTGTGTAAGTAGGAGTGTGCTTTAAAAAGTTGGTCAAACTGTAATAAAAAAAACAGATGGCAAAACATGGATACCATTATTTTTGGGCTTTTCTGAATTGCCCCCTCAGAGCACAGACAGATTTCAGCACCCACTTCCCATAAAATCAGATGAGTTTTTCACTTCTCATTAAATCCTCATTTTTGCAGTCAGTCTAAAAGCTCATGATGGACTAACTTCCTATTCAGACTGAAATGAAAGTATCACTTTTCCCCTACTTCTCTGGACTTACATGTGCTTCCAAAATAAATCCCCATTTATTATTATTATTATTTTACAAAATAACTCTTCTACTCTCTCCCACTGGAATAAAAAGAGAAAGGAAGATAAGTGTAAGAACGAGAATTAGAACTTTTATTAAGCTGAGCCCTGATTTTCAACTGTAAGCCTTGCAGGAAAAGGAAGTTGAAAATTTGGAAGTCATTACAGGAAAGCACAGTGCAAAGAGCCTAAACTCCGGCCAGATATGAACTACTGTGAGGCGACTGCCCATGAAAGCAGCCATGATGACATTGCAAATGAACTAAAAAGGACTATGCTCAGGATCCGTGTAGGAAACCCATCAGATTCCAGTGTTCTCTACAGGCCACTCACATCAAGCAGGCAGTGAGCATGCCCCTTGGATCAGTGGAAGAGGCGAAGAAAGAAGGTGGCTCCGTGGTTTATGGGGGCAAGGCTATGAGTCACCCTGGCGATTATGTAAAACTGACAGGTGTGATAGGTCTTGTCCATGATGTGTCCTTTGTACACACGGAGATGTCTCAATTCAAGGACAAAGAAGGGGGTCTTTGCATAGAGCAATGAAATAAAACAGGGACTTTCAAATAGCGTCTCTGCCAAGGATTTGGGCAGAATCTTGCACTGGCTTGGAACTTAAAGGTCAGACTGTAGCACTGCAATCATCAAGGAGTGGTGCCGAGATTACAGGTGCACTTGGAAGTGAAAAGCACACTGGCGGGGGCAGGCAAACTGGCAATGGTGCCTGAATGCCCTTTCAGTAAAGATGCTTTAGCATTCCATTTCTTCGAGCCTTTTAGGCATTCCTGTTGCCCTTTCTTCTGAAGAAGACGCAAAAAGTTAAGATTTGCTCAGGGGAAAAAAAGCATCACACTGAATATAACAGTCGCTAACACCCTATGCCCTGGGGACCCTACCTCAAAAAAATTACTCTGGGAAAAACAGAAACAAAGTGAGAGAGAGAGAGAGAGAGAGAGAGAGAGAGAGAGAGAGAGAGAGAGAGAGAGACTAGAATCCAGAGTCAAAAGGCTTATGCTCAACTCCCATTTATGTTCAACTCCCATGGTTTGGGACAACAATCCATGGACCTGGTTTGCAAAGTGCAGACTGCACAGGAATGCAGTTGCTATCCTTTCACACGGGACATCAGGTAGATGCTTTCACCTCCTGATGCTAAGTAAACTTCAAACTGTGCCCCAGCTGCTTACAGTTTGCCCCCGGGACCGAGCTGCCCGGACTTCCAGGCTTCCTCCTACCCTGTCATGCCTTTACTCAGCCTGCCCAGCTGGCTCTCACCGCGCATCCTTCACAACTCCGAACCACCTGAGCACAGCTGACGATTGCCACGTGCCCTGGTCAGATGTGCTCTGCACAGACTTCTAGCATCATCTCTCTCTGATTGACCATACGCTCCACTGGCAGGAGCCATGCCTTAGTTCTCTTTCTAGCACCAGCCCATAGCATGGGACCTGAGAAAGGTGACGGCATAGATGATTATGTAATAAGATGTCAGCAATATACGGGAACATTTGCAACATGAGAATATTTTTAGTTTTCCATGTTCCTCTTTTAGTTATCAATTGGAAGTCTGAAGACGGCAACGATGCCACAGATGAACCAAGCTGTATGGCAGGCTGGCAGATATGCACGTCAGCCTGGCCAGCATTGCATCCTATTTGTTTTATGGGCGTCTCTTAATTTGCATTCCTCTGAAGGCAGAGCTTGAAACTGGGACTGGAGGCGGCTCATTTGGGAAGTGATCCCGGGAAGCCAGAGTGCAAGGCAGGAAAACTGCCACAAGGAAGGTGGGAACGACAATAAAGACTGTGTTGCTGAGCTGGTTATCCCACTGGGGACCCTTGTAAAATGCATCTTAGAATTTTACCTGCAAAGCACAGTAGTCGGGGGCATTTATCTGCAGACTCCCATCCCCCATTATTGGAGGGGTATCTCCAGAGGCTAATTCCCCCTAAACCTCCCAACCATCTTGACTTTAAGTTGTGCAAGATCTTGAGGTTGAGGAGGAAGCCATGAGGCGGAGAAGCTGGGAGGCCGGGAGGAGTTGGGGTGGGCACTGAAGTGCACCCGAACCGCCCATCACAGCTGCAGCTAAAAGGGAAGGGAAGCCCAGTACACACTACTGCTAAGCAAAAGGCCACAAAAGTAAGTAAAGTCTTACATCATATTTTCCTAGATTATGCACCAAATATAAAACTTGATTCCCAAATACAATCGATGACTCGATGAAAAGAAAGTACCTCATGGGGCCATGAAGAAGGGTGTCGTAGCTGGGCCTGGGTGATTGAGCTCCCAGGGGAAGAGGTGACTTTGCCAGCTGATGCTCACTAACACCCAAGATTTATACATCTCCCCCCACCAAGCAGCCCTGACTCCCACCCTCTATCTTTCCTTCCATCCCCTGCCATTCACAGGGCAAAGGAAGGGCTAAGAATGGCCATACATCCTTTCCCACTCACTGTGACTTCTTTTCACCAAGTAAATTGGTCTTGATGGTCATTTTATAGAAATGAGTGGAGGGAGCAGCAAGGGACTTACTGACCTGAGTATGTTCCACTATTTACAGTCAGCTTCCCTTTTCCTCTCCTGGGCTCTGGTGAGAAAGAATCCCACCTACTTTATATGTTGGGGGAACCTACGACAAATGATGGCAAACTTACACTACTTAGCTTTCTCCAGGTATATTTGATAAAGCTCCTTGTATTCACCGTCACTAGAATTTTCTATGCCCATTGGAAAAGGGACAAACCAACTGCAGTGCCTTTGTTAGTTTTTACCTGAACTGCTGTAAGGACCACGCCAGGCACCCAGCCCATCGCTGCTCGATGCACGTGAACGCATTGACGCCTCCCCTCCGCTCTGCCCCACCAGGAAGAACTCCTGTCAACGGACTTGGCCCTTTGTTTCTTGCAATCAGCCTCACTTTTCCAATGAGTCTTTTAGCTTCATACTAGCCCAGAATTTTGAGATAAACAGATGTCATGGCAGTGAGATTAGGAACAGGGACATCAAAGCAGACATCAAAGCTGGCTTCTAAAGAAAATGCCTTTTAAGAAGGAGCAGTATGCTCAAGAGAGGATGCTCGGGGCAGTGAAAATGCTCTGTGTGATATCGTAATGGTGGACACATGTCATCACATGTTTGTCCAAATTCATGGATTGCACAGCACCAGGGGTGAACCCTCGTGCAAACTGTGCACTTTGGGTGATAATGATGTGTCCATGTTGATTATCAGTTGTAACAAATGCACCACTCCGGTGCAGGATGTTAATAATGGGGGAGGCTGTGTATGTGGGGGGGAGGGGCATACTGGAAATCTCTGTGCCTTCCACTCGATTCTGCTGCAAAAAAACTGCTCTAAAAAGCAAGTGTATTTTAAAAAAATAAATAATAAGGGGAAAAAATACAAGGAAAAGAAATAGGAAGGAAAGGAGACAAAATATCCCATACGTGACCAAGAGAAATCAGAAAACACCAGGGACACATGACTGAAATGTGATACCTGCCAGATGCTATAGGCCAATATTTGTTAAGATCAGGTAAGATCCTAAATAGAGAAAATAAATAAAATGAGGGCTGGTTTCATGAATGGGCAACCTGTGCATCCACACGTGGCCGACGGCGAGAAGTGCCCTGGGCTTGGTGTAATGCTCTGTGGTTGCCATCTAGAAATTCTTAATGATTTTTAAACAAAGGCCTCTGGTTTTCATGTTGTGCTGGATCACTGCACATTCTGTACCCAGTCCTGAGTCAAGGAAGAGGAATTGTGAGACAAGAGCTTTCCTTTGCAGGCTACAGCATAGCAGGGAAGTGTTTGCAAGGATATTCTCAAAGCACTCCCGCCCTTCTTCTGATTCACGTGAAGTGCACTCTCATGGTGTAAACACATGAGGAATTTCAGGCTTTCATGGGCCTTGTCCTGAGAACAACAAGTCGTATGGATAAAGCTGTAAATGGATGAGATTCAAAACCCTATTCACTGGTTTCCTTATTTGCAGAATTGGGGGAATAACACCTCATAAAAATAACCAGTGATCACTCTTTAAAATAGATGGGGTAGGGGAGGCCGGGGGGAGGTCAGTGGGGGGAAAAAAAAGAGACATATGTACTACTATTTGTAATACCTTAAACAATAAAAATCTTTAAAAAAAGATTTTAGATATGGAGTTGTGTCACCAGCATCTAAAAATAGTAGCTGGTATATAATAAGCCCTCAATAAATATTTTTAGTAAGTAAAAAAATAAATAAATACAATAGACGAGCTTATATAACACCTGACTTCATTGTGAAGAAAATGCCTCCAGAGCCTCCTGGAGTGCATACAGCCTGGTTAGAAATCCACTTTCCTAAAAAAGCACAGAAGAGGCAACAAAGGTCTCCCAGGGGTCCCCAAGGACGACTGTGGAAATGGCTGTCGCCAGCCATCCAATTCCTGCCTCTGCGTCTTGGCCCTTATCAGTCATCAGCTTCCGCTCCTTAAATAGAGCCACTCCGAATGTCAGCACCAGCTTTCCTGGGACAAAACCAGGGGTTTGGCGTCAGAGCCTCAGATGCCAAAATAAAAACCCTCTAAATTACCTTCAGTTCACGTTGGACCTTCCTGTCTTACATGTCCGCAGTTCACTGTTTATCATGGTCATGGTTGATCAAGTCTTGCTTGAGTTCTGCAGGAGTTGGCCCTAGTGGCTTTTTAGCTTAACAACTGTAAACTATTAAGACACGCATTCTTCTTTCTCCAAGGGCTACAAAATAGACCCAGTACACCAAGCATGTCAAACTCAAACGCTAACACGGGCCAAAGAAATAAGGTTTAAGTTTATGCGGGCCGCAAAAAAAGCTTCAATTTTCATAGAAACCTAGGTTTATTTTGATAGAGACATGCTGAATATAAAGGACTGAAATAAATGAGTAATAGTTAACATAAAACAATAGAACATTTTAATAAAGATTAATTTTTTAACATTAACTTACTAGACACTGAGTAACAGCACAAATTAATAAGCGTAACACAAATAAACCTATTTTTCTTGCTCTCCGAAAGCAAAATATTTCCTGTTGTGCACACCAAACAAGTCAGCCCAAGATTAATGACATAGCAATCGGCTGCTACAATATTTGCTGCTGGTATTAGTGGAGAGAAATGGTGCACCTGCATGTACGGCGAGTAAGAGAAATGAGTGCAACACGATTATAGTAATCAGTCATTAGCGAACGTTGTAGTTTGTTATTAATAATTATGTATAACAGGATACTGTAAAAATTAAGTTACAAAATTTTTATTAAAACATTTCTTACATACCGTTATATTGGCTGGGCCGCAAAAGCATTCGTTGTGGGCCGTATGTGGCCCACATGCTGTGAGTTTGACATGCTTGCAGTACACCATGGAGCATTCCCCAAAACTGGTGGCTATAACCCCAGATATATAGACCCACCTTAAATAGTTTCACATGCTCTAGTAAGCTATCCTTTACAAAATTTGCTAGGAAAATCCATTTATCCTCTAGAAGTTTAAATATTGACTTTGATCTTAATTTTACAAAATGTTTATCCATATTTTAAAAATCTTCCTTGCTGACTGATATTAAAAATAAGCCTGATGTAATTAGAGATGCACTGGTTAACCTGAATATGTGTGTGTGTGTGTGTGTACATGTATATATTTGATTAAAGCTCATCCTTGTGTATAGACATGTCCTCTTATGAAGCCTTGTGCTCTCAGTGGAAACTGCAAGTTGAATGACCTCCATGCGAGAAGAGGCACTTGTTATTTGGACGCGATCCTAATTACAAAGCAGCTCAATGAATAGAGACCAAATGCTGCCCATGTTTCTAGCAACACGACATCATTTGGTCTCTCAACAATTGAAATCTGTTTGTAAGCAAACGAGACCTTTTCACTGACATTATTGCTGTACGTAAGTATTATTGCCAAAGCTTGAACAATAAAAATCTGGCAAAAATGGATTTCTCTCATTATACAACATTAGCCAAAAGATGTTAAAAGCCTATTAAATTGAAAGTGGACCGTGTCATGTGATCTCTTCCAACTAAGTAGTAGGGGAAACGAGTGCTACCACTCTTAAAACATAACTTTATAAATATTAAGAGAGGTCTAGTGTGTGAGTTCTCTTTCAAAGAGACCTTTGACATGACAAATACGATTTTCCTGGTATTTAAAATTAGATATAAACTGCCTATCAGTCTTAGAAGTGGCTTGTCAGCACTCCCTCTTTCCTTCCCGCGTCTCCTCTTCATTCCCTCAGAGAAGAGGTGTCTAGGAAGTCGATTAAAGCTCATCCTTATTCCCGCATAAGTGGTTAC
Source organism: Myotis daubentonii (assembly GCF_963259705.1). Classification (NCBI taxonomy): domain Eukaryota; kingdom Metazoa; phylum Chordata; class Mammalia; order Chiroptera; family Vespertilionidae; genus Myotis; species Myotis daubentonii. The sequence continues at coordinate 45,845,458 of NC_081846.1, forward strand.
CGGCCCCAGGAAGATGGACAACTGGGCTCTTCGCCAGATCAAATCACCCCCATTAGACAGTCACCTGGCTCTAGCAACATGGAATCACCATCCCTCAGATAAATACAGGAAACTCTTGAAAAATGCTGCTTTCCATTATGAATTTGATCTTTCATAGAAAAGGAGAAAAATATGAAGTTGACGGTAATAAGCCAGTTCATTAAGCTGCTACACACTGCAAAGACCATTATGAATTAGAAGCAGCATTAAAAACATTCAAAATGTACAGACAAGAGAAAGACAATATCAAGGATTGAAAATTGTATCTTTTCCAAAAGGAAAAACTGGGGGAGATAGAAAAGCAATGTATTTGTCTGCAAATGAAAGTCAGAGCTAATACTAAAATTCTCCAATCTGCTTCTACTACTGAAGGTCATTATGCCAATAAATACCCTGCTTCCTTCACCATGGATGCCCCCCCCCCACACACACACAACACACATTACTCAGTGGTTGAGGAAATAAGGATCAAGTTTACTAAGCAGTTAACTCTCCAATTAGCACATTATCTCTAGTCAAACCCACTGAAGGGTTTCTGTGAGGTGGTATCATACATTAAAAAGAGCAATGGACAGAGATTTGGGAGAACTCAGTCAGCTTGGGCAAGTCCCCTCTTTGAGCCTCAGCTTTTTTTTTCCCCATCTGTATGAAAAGGACAGGGAAAAAGTAGAACAAATATAATTCCCAAATACTTTACAGTTAAAAATTCTATAATTCCTCCAACTGCTGTAAGTATTTCTGCTTAACTGCATACTTTTCGTGTACCAGATGAAATGCTGCCTATGAAAGATCAAATTCAAACACACAACACTCCAATATTTAAAAGTCACTTCTTGGTATCAGGCACCTGGGAGATGCACTGAAGATACAACTAAATAACGATGTAGAACCCCACCCTCTACAGCTCATACTCTAGTAGGAGATAAATGTAAAACCAGAAGTTCTGATACAAAAAGCAATGATAAGTGCATCTGTACAAAGTGCCATGGGAGCTCAGAAGAGGAAAAAAGTACATTTGTGAAATTCAGAAGCTTTACAAAGGAGAGGAAAAACCAAGCAGGGACTTGAAAGTGTGAATGAGTTTTCTAAGCAGGAAAGGGAAGAATGGTGTCCCAGGCAGAAGGAACAGTATGTGCAAAGGCTCAGAGGCATAAAAAAGTTTGCTAACAGAGGAAATAACAGAGCAGTTGGTCACAGTTAATATAAAGGGTTTCCTAGAACAGGGATCAATAATTTATTTTTTCCTATAAAGGGAGAAAGAGCAAATATCTTTGTCTTTGGCAGGCCAAATAATCTCATCACAGCTACTCACCTCTGCCATTATAACACAAAAGCAACCATAAGCAACATGAGAATACATGAGTGTGGCTGTGTTACAGTAAAACTTTATTTACAAAAACAGGCAGCAGTCTGGATTTCACCTACAGGCTGTAGTTTTATAACCCCTGTTCTAAACATGTGGGGGTTTTTATTGATTTTAGAGAGAGGAAGAGATAGAAGCATCAATGATGAGAGAGAATCATTGATTGGCTGCCTCCTGCACACCTCACACTGGAGATCAAGCTGCAACCCAGGCATGTGCCTTGACCAGTAATCGAACCATTCATGGGTTGATGCTCAACCACTGAGCCACACTGCCTGGGCTACAACCCCTGTTCTAGAACATTACAGGGGATAAGATTAAAAAAGCAAGTTAGAAACCAAATTGGATACATTTCTCTGGCATTACAGAGATGCTTAGGGAAATGTTACTTTTTTTTAAGTAAAAGAGTGATATGATAAAGTTTGCATGCTAAAAATGATAGCAGCATGGAGTTTGTACATTTTTACATCCTGTATCATTAAAATAAAAGCATGATCTTTCTTTACTTCATTATACTCTGATATCCTAAAATTAAATCCAGTTAGGGCATCCTGTTCCAAGAAAATATAAAAGTGGATTCTTTCTAACCATCTGGAAAATACATTGCATAGTACATTATGTCTCACTTGATCTAAACACCTGGTCAAAAAAATAAAAGTAAATTCTTTACCTCTTTAGTAAAAGCATTACCTATAATACTAATAAACATTACAATGGAGGTAGGAACCTGAATTCTCTCTGATAAACAGCTATAAGAAGGTGGTACTACACACTCATTTGAAGGTCTAGAAATGTTTTACTTGCTATAAATAGCACTGCCACACACACACATGCAAAATTCACAAGACAAGGGGCAAATAATAAGGAAAGAAGAAGAGCAACATTAGGAGAAACTTCAATCCAAGCTAGACAGTAAAAGAAATATGTATAATATAGCTATTTTTATGGGGGATTGTTTTGGGTATCAAGTCCCAAGAGTGAGCAGGAGACTTTGCTCTTCAAGAGTTAGTTCAGAGTTTAGAGGAGGGGTCAGCAAAATTTTCTATAAAGGTCTAGAATTCAGCCGTGGGCAAACCATGGCCCGCGGGCCGCATCCGGCCCGTTTGAAATGAATAAAACTAAAATAAAAAAAGACCGTACCCTTTTATGTAATGATGTTTACTTTGAATTTATATTAGTTCACACAAACACTCCATCCATGCTTTTGTTCCGGCCCTCCGGTCCAGTTTAAGAACCCATTGTGGCCCTCGAGTCAAAAAGTTTGCCCACCCCTGGCTAGATAGTAAGTATTTGAGACTTTGCGAACTGTATGGTCTCTGTTGCAAGTACTCGGTCCTGGTTGCAGCCCAAAAGCAGCCATAGATAATAAGTACATCAATGGCTGTGTTCCAATCCCACTGTAATTGTTTGCAGATCCCTAGTCTGGAGAGAGACCTTAAGTACATCTTTGAAAATAACTTACATCATTGCAAATAATCAAAGCTTTATGGAGGAAAAGCACAGTCTAGGAGCCACACGTTTCATGACTGCAGTAAGTTGAAGGTCCCAGAGGCTCCTGCGAGGCTGAGGGTGAGGAGGAGGTAAACAAGGAGGGAAAGAACACCCCAGACAGAGGAAGAGTAGCGCAGGGAAGCAGAGACGTGGGGCGGAAGCAGGATGAGGAATGAAGAGAAGCCCTATGTGCAAGCATCTGGAAAACACGTTACAAAGTCCATCTCAGATGCGGCTGAAGTGGGGAAGCAGCCAGGCCACTCAAGGGCGCTAAACTGAGGCAGGGACCTTGGCTTCTATTCCAAGGCAAGAGGAAACCGTTTCAGGTTTGGAGCTCAGCAGCACTTGATCGATTTGCATTTCTAACAGATTCAGAGGTGTTGGTGGCAAGAGGCTGTGCAGGGAGAACAGTTGGGAACCTAAACAGGTGGGTCAGGAAAAAAATTGTCTTAGTTTGGCTTCCACTGGAAACAGACTCACAGACAAGGTCTGGGTTCAGAGAGTGTATCTGGGGAGAACACACGTCATGAAGTGGGAAGAGTGAGGCAAGGAAGAGAGAAAGACAATTATGGGACTATTACTGAGTGGATTACCACTGCAGGCAATTGGGGCTCTGTACCCCTGGGGCGTGAGGAGAACACACCTCAACACTGTCTCGCAGAGGGACGGCAGAGGCTGGGGTATTTATCCACTGACACTTGCCTCTCATCCATTGAACGTTGCCCTGGGAGCATCAAACCCCTGACACTTCTGAGCTGGCTCATCCCTTGGCAGTGAAGATCCCTCAGCACCAAGGAAAACCCTCAGGGGGGAGGAGACACAGGCGCAGGGGGACAGGCCACTGACCTACAGATGAATTCAGAAATGGGCTAAGGATAAATGGAATTGGGCATCGACAGCTTTTGCTACAAATAACTTTTCAGTTTCACCAGAAAGTAGATACATCAAGAAAAATACACGTGATTTTCAAATTCTGGGTCTAGATTTCCTAAATAAATGTCTCCTTTTAAAATCAAAGACTGAAGTCTGCTAAACTGAAGTATGTTTCATGTGGATTTTTCTGACAAAATCAATAGCCTACCAAAGGGGCCAGGCTCAAAATATTTAACAACCTGAACGGCAAAGGTACGGACCATTAGTCTTAACCTTAAAAAGTCTTTCAGAACATGGGTGTGGCCCCGCTGAACACCAGCCCTGCCAGGTTTCCTAAAGATGGTTCTGGATATGGGAAGAATGGAGCAGGCATGGTTCGAAGACCAGCACAGAATTTCCATGTGAGGAGGGATGTTTCTGGATCTGCCGCTGGGGAACGCATGAAGGAGAAAGTGCTGCCTGACACGGCATGAGAAAGCCAGAGGTGATCTAGGAGGAGTTCCTTCCATGAAGAGCGTATCTACTGGGCAAGCCCAGCGCTGACAGTGCAAAAATTAATCCGAGACAGGGACTCAGGTCCCAGCGCATGAACACCATCAATTGACTGCAAATACAGGTTTTCCAACCAATCTACCTCCCTGCTGCAAATGGGCAAGGAAAGTGCTGGTTATCCAAATTACAGCCCAAGGTCAACGTGAGATTAAGGTCTTGCATCTGAAGGGAAACCATTTCAGACCATTTTCAATGGCTTCCAGCTTGGAGACACTGCTGTCGGACTGGCCTCCCAGCATGGAACGGCTTCATACATCTTAACGGCTCCCTGCTGGCTCCCTGGTTATGGGGTGGAATTAGATGGGTAGAGTAGAATTTAAACACTGTGATCACAGATCACCATTGTCACAGAATTGCTGTGGTGGCAGTTTAGTTACTAGAAGAAGTCTAATCGATGAAGTCAAAAATTGGTCTGGTTCCATAGTGACTGTCCCAACTCCACGAGTCCCATTTTTTCTCTCTGACTATATATATCAATCTCCTTCATTACTAAAAAAAATGACTCTTGTGTGTGGTTTGTTCATTGCACTAACCTAAATACAAGTTAAGGGAGGACTTGACACTCTTGCCTCTTCCACACCATGGTTTGCATCTCATTTTCCCACTGCCTGATGATAAATTTGGTTTGGGCTCTGCCCGAGTGCCTTCTGTGGCATCAGTCCTCGGTCAGTCACTGCTAACTAGAGTAGGCTTCCCTTAAACCCACCTTTCCCAAAACATCTCAGAGAGTAAAGCCATTTTCTGGGTGAAAACTTCACCAGGTATTTACCCAGCAGACTTGTTCTTCATGTCAGGCCTACTTCCCTTCCTCTTTCATATGTTTGACCAACGAACTGGTCTTTCCTTTGTCTTCATCCATCATCTCTGCTGCAAATGGTTTTTATCTCTTATCTCTTGGCAAAGCAAGTATAATCGCAAGGTCCTCAAGGCTGAGTTAGCTTCTTTTTTTATACCTATCAAACATGCTGCGCACACATATTAAACACACTGCTTTCAGACCGGCCTAGTCCTGGTCTCATCGGGTGCTTGGCCATCGGCTACCTTGACCCCACTCTGTTCTGCCCAATCTGTGGATAATCAGAGGTAACAAGTTTAACATTTAACACTATGACATGAGCAACCATTTGACTCAGAGCAACTTAAAAGCAGGAAAACGGCCTGATGCTCCTAATACCAGCACTACAGAATTATGGGATCTGGCATATGTCTTTCTAACAGTGGTTAACTGATGATGATGATGATGATGATGATGATGATGATGATGATGATGATGATGATATGACATTTGCTAGCACCTTCACTTTATAAAATCGCTTTCACATATTAGATCACTTAAAGCTTACTCAATCTTACAGTACAGATAAAACAGATACCTTTATTTTCCCAAATAAAAACTGAGTCTCTGTGATGAAGGAACTTTCACAATGTTAAGTGACTCACACAGTTATAAATCAAAGGGCCAAGATATAAAACAGATCTTGAGATCCTAGAGCCCATACGCTTCCCTCATATCACATGGCCTTCTCCTTCTTCCTCTTCTGTGGCTTCTCAAAGTGTATTTTGAACTTCTTTCTGGTTGAAATTAAGCCTCTTTCTTTTTCAGATACATAAATTGTAGTCTTAGACATCTCTCTAAAGTTCCTGCACTCCACTGAACAGCAGAGTTAAACAGGCCCTGAGTGGGACCCATTATCTCTAATGAAGGCAACACTGAGTCTAGACTCAAGCATCCCCAGGGTTAGCTAGCCCCAGAGGACACGGAACTGCAGAGGAATTCATTCCAAGTGGGTACCCACAGAGGTTTAAAGAGATTAGGAAATGAATATGAGGGAGAGAAAAACTGTTAGCTAAAACAAATTCAAAATCACGAAAAAGAACATTAACTAAATAATCTCTTAGCATTTCATAGTGTACACACCAGGGTAGAAGGTTAGTCCAGAAGTAAATTTAATATATTTAATTTGGGAAATTTAATGTAAATTTAGAAGAAAATACTAGATCTACTTAATTATTAATAGCCCCTATTAAAACCCATGAACACACCGCATTTGTATTTAATGCTTTTCCATCTGTATATACAAAAGAGCTTACTGGCAAAATCTATTAGGAAAAGAGATTTCTTCCCCTCTTAGTTCACTGACAACACAGGGTGGCCTTGGTCATTTCCCCACCTTCCTCCATCATAAATATAAGATATGAATGAAATGCTTTAAATGGAGGTACTGCATTTAAAGGCCACTGGTGCATTTCTCAGATAAGGCATGCATAGTATCCTCTCTCAACCCAAATCCAAGGAAGTACAATTAAACAAAAACACACACACCTGCAAACAGGTGTTGGAGGAATACTAATGCTAATAATAAATTTTAGCACTTTATAACAACAAAGCACTTTCACTTATATTGAACTAGAGTATCTCATTTAAGCCCTAGTGTCAATTGAGAGCCTGTCTTTTTTTCCTTGGTAGAGAAGAAGAAATTAAGGAGCTGTCCCAGGACTTCAACCCACTAGCACGAGGCTGCTTCTTCTGTTTAGAGCAGTGATTCTCAACCTTCCTAATGCTGCGACCCTTTAATACAGTTCCTCATGTTGTGGTGACCCCCAATTTCATTGTTACAAATTGAACATAATTAAAGCATAGTGATTAATCACAAAAACAGTATGTAATTATATATGTGTCTTCCAATGGTCTTGGGTGACCCCTGTGTAAGGTCGTTCGACCCCCAAAGGGGTCACGACCCACAGGTTGAGAACCACTGGTTTAGAGGAAGTGCTAAAAGCTCTAGCCCAGTCCAAGGACATTATGCTTAATACAAGTTAAAACTAGAACAGAAAATAGAATAATGGAATATCGATGTCAATAGGAGATAATTCAACCAATATGGAAACCGCAAAAATCATTCACTTTATTCATTAAAGAGCTCATTAAGAACCTCATCAAGTCACTCTAAACTAAAGTCACACACCTAAAACTTGCTTGGTTGTCTGATTACCAAGAGGACAGCGTCCTAGGAAAGAAAATAATAAAGGTAAGAGAAGGTACCAAAAGCAGGCCGTGGAGGGGAGTAAGAGCTGACAGCTGAGCATTGGGAAAGTCAGGCAGAGCAGCTGGGGAACATGACACCCGACCACACCTCTACAAGCCCCGGCAGTATTCCCATGTTACTCACAGGGCAATAATGGCTGCTCATGATGATGTTCCTCAGTTAAAGACAGCGATGCTTATTATATTGTTTTAGGAAATATAATCCATTTTTAAAAGGTGTATTTCAAAATTAGTTAAGTAAGAAACGCTTTGGTGCTTAAAGGGGTATTCAGAAAGTTTGAACAACTAGAATGAATCATACCTTGAAGGATCTAATAACAGTTAGTAATAAATAATTAATGAATTTGTCTCTATGCCAGATCCTGCTGTTAAAGCTCTGCATTAATTATCTCAGTGAATCCTAACAACCAGTCCAGGAGGTAGCTAATATCTCGGGAAATTGAGACACAGGGAGATTAAGGCACTTGCCCAAGTCACCAGCTAGTAAGGGAAGGTGTCAGAATTTGAATATAGGCTGTTCACTCCAAAGCCAAAGCACAGACCCAATTGGCCTTATAGCTAACATGTGACTGCACCAGTGTCTAACTGCTGTGCTTCTGGGTCTTTCTCTGGTATCTAACCACAGGTATATCCTAGCTTTCAAACATTCCTTTATAAATCAGTTGTTTGGAATTTTGACTTTATAGCATTTGCTCAACAGTCATTTCTTGAGCATCAACTGTGTGTCAGGCACTGTATTGGTGCTGGGGATACAAAGATGAACAGGACACGACTCCTGAAGTAGCTACAGGGTAAAGAGGGAGGCCAACATATGAACAGTCAAATACCATACAATGTGCACTTACGGGAGTTAACTCTGGTGCCAAGGAAGATGCGATGGCATGCCTAGTGGTTCGGTCCTAGAGAAGCACTTCACAGAGTGTGAGCTCTAATAAAATGAACACTAGCCCTGACCCCCACCCAAGTCTCCCTGAGCTCCCTTGAGCTCTAAGTCCACCAAAGCCCTGGGGGCAGCAGGGAGGAATGTGGACAGCAGGACCTAAGTCATAATTTGTTTACCCATCTTTAATGCTGGACTCTCCTATTCCAGTCACCAAGTGGGCCTGGCAGTCCCCCCCCTCTCTTCAATCTGCTGGTAAGGGGCTGCCTTGGCCAGTCCTGCATAACACCCGCCTCATCCACAGGTATGTTTCCCGAAAAGTATGGAAAAAACCCTCTTTCCTGCTTCATTATATAAATAGACCAACCACTTCCAAAATAAAAAAGGGAAAACTTCCATTACACCCACCTTTGGTTTCCTGAACAGTCTCCTTGGGAAGCCATTCAGGATGCTTTTCCCAGAAAACTTAGTTGCAACTTTTTCCTATTTTTATATATGTTTAATGAATTACACAAATAACACATTCTCATTATAAAAATTAAAAGGTCAGAATTATGCAGACTCCCTCAGCCCAATTCCTCTCCCCTCTCCTCCACTGTTAACAGTTTGTTACATGTAATTCCAGAACTTTGTGCATTTACTTACATATGTAATTATCTATATGGACCTATGGCTTTAGGTTCATTTAAAAAATAATTGGAATCAGCTCTGGCCAGATGGCTTGGTGAGTGGGAGCATCATCCCAGCGTACACCAAAAGGCTGTGGATTCGATTCCTGGTCAGGGTACATACCTAAGTTGTGGGTTTGATCCCCAGCCAGGGCTCATACAGGAGGCAGCTGATCAATGTTTCTCTCTCACATTGATGTTTCTCTCTCCCTTCTCTCTCTCTCTCTCTCTCTCTCTCTCTCTCTCTCTCTCTCTCTCTCTCTTTCCTCTCTCTACAATCAATAACAAAACATATCCTCAGGTGAGGATAAGTAAATAAATAAGTAAATAAAAATAAGTGGAATCATATCAATATGTATTATCTTGCAGCTCCTTATTTTTTAATTAACAATATTGCTTAGTGATTTTTCCATATTATTACAAACAGATCTCCCTTAGCTTTTGAAACAGTTCCATTGTATTTCAAGCTACGGATGAATTATAATTTATTTAACCAGTCCTCTACTGATGGACATTTCAGGTTTTCCCAATGGTTTCCTATTACAAACAATACTGGAAAGAAAACTCTGATATATATATCTTTGTGAACATGTGTAAATGTTTTGGAGAATGACTATGTATACTTGGAAATATTTGTCCCAAATGCTATGTGTATTTTAAATTTTTATAGATGCCTCCAAGTAGCTGCAATATGATTCATATTTGCACCCCTGCCAACAGTCTACGAGAATATCTATTTCACCACAGCCTCCTCAACACTTGATATTTGTCAATTATTTCCACTTTTTTCAATCCGATGAGTAAACACAGCATATCTACTTGTTTTAATTTATGTTTTTCTAACTACTAGTGATATTTATTGGCCATTTATATTACTTCTTCTTTCATGAATTACCTGTACATAGAGTCTGCCTAGCTAGTGGACTCCCCTTGTTTATTAATAAGATACTTTACTTTCCTATTTTACAGGGGAATGGAACATGTAAGACTTCTCATCCAGATGATTCAAACTCGGATGTCAACCACAGGAATAATCACACTGCAATCTGGAAAGTCGCCATGTGCCCCAGCTGTAGTCTTAGTCCTTCCTAAAAGTGAACAGACTAAATATGGGTCTCCTGCAGTAGGCTCACAACTCATGTGGGCAAGAAAATGTCTTGAGGTCAGAGAAAAGATGAAAATATGAATGAGTCCCTCAGCAACCCCTCAGCATCACTTTGAGTGGGACAGAGAGAAAAAGAAAATGGTTGGGGGAGAAAACCTTGCCGACAGACAAAGAGGTTGGGTGGGAAGGACTTTGACCAAAATGATGGAGGAAAAACAGCCGCAGCATCACTTCCCATTTCTAGCTCTATGTTACCACCTCTCTAACTTCGGGCGTTGTTTTTCACACAAGGTGAGCGTAGAATTAATTCACTGAAGTGCAAATTCTAATGCAGAGAGCACCAACTTCAATAATTTGTTCTAACAGATTCAAAGCCTGACGCCCACAGCGAATTAGTAATGCTGGCTGAGTCACGGAAGGGTCACAGACAAAGTTTCTGAGACTCTGTTTGCCTCTATTTTTAGGAATCATCCTCGAGAGAATGAGAAATAATGAGGATCTATTCCTATTGTAGACTCGGTATGGATGGAATCACACGGCACCATCTTTTCAACAGTTAGATTCAGGACTCTCACTCACGGCAGAGGTCCCGCGTGCCTGATGCTCTCCAGGGGCTTAACAAGCAGTACAGAAGGAAGGCCTTCCGCCCAGCGCCTGGCAGGGTGCTCCCCGGGGTGCGGGCAGCGAGGGCAGAGGGAGAGGTCAGTCCAGGATGTGTGAGGTGAGAAAAGGAGCCTGGAAGAGCAAGGCTTGGCTGGAGCAGGGAGCAGCTCATTACCCAGGTCTTGGACTGGACTTTAAATAAACTCCTTTTAAAAAAAACTCAGTGGCAGAAAAGGAGGAAATCATTATCTACATCACTGTATCTGTATATATCTTCAGTTTGTGCTGAATGATTACGTGTTATGGTTGGATTAGGAAAGAGAGGAGAGCCGCTGAAAGGCCAAGGAGGAAAAGCCTGGAGGTGTTCTAATATTTTCTACAAAATACAGCCCCAAGACTATGCCAAGGGTGTACTGAATGTGAGAGCTGAGATGTCTTGACTTCCAAAGCATTCTCTAATAACATCTATTATATTTTAATCATAATCTTAAATGCACGTGTACGCACACACATAGAGACCCTCTGAATCAAGGTTTCGTAAGACACATGAGAATATTTCAAGACAAAATGAAAACAGAATGAATCTTGGAAAGGGTTCTTAGAACTCTCCCAATGCTGAGTCTTAAATACCAGCCATCTTTTTTTGTTTGGCTATATTGAATATGCAATCAGAGACACACTGTTTTCACTGTGAAAGAACTTTTGCACCTGGTATTCAATGATTTACACTCTATCCTCTAAAGTAGCACCGTCAATTAAAGAGCCCAATTTCCCTCCCCTGAGCTGGTGGTGTATTATAACAATCAATTGTATCTGACTAATGCACACCAGTAATGCACATTCAATAAATGTGTTCCAGTCAGTCTGAACTGTGCAGATGGGAGCCTGAGTGAGGTGGGGCTCGCAACACCACTGCTGCTTGTGAAGCTGGAAGGAAAAGCAAGTATGAGCTCAGCTTTTCATACTCTCAGACAAGATTTCAAAACCACAGCATGTAGCTCATGGTAAAGGGAGGGCTTGTTTGGGGAAACAGCAGCTTTTCCGAACTTGTGCAGGAAGCAGGATGGCACCAGAGCTCCCATCATTGTCAAATAGTATATGCCACCAGAGCTTGGCAACTAGCAGGCTATCCAGTTGGCTTGAAAAATTCCCATCCTAAAAGTTGTAAATTCTAAAAATAGGCACAACAATGCCGCTAGATTGTTCAGCAGAAGTCACATGTTTTCAAAAAGAATACTAACATGGCACATAGACTCCTCTGAAGAGTTTTGTTAACAGATGCTAAAAGTACCAGTAAAAATCATTAAAAATTAACAAGTGCCTTTGATAGAAACAATAGGTTGACGCAATCTGATAGTCTACACACTAAAGGGAAATAGTTGAACCCAGTAAAGAATGAAGCAAATTTAGAAACTGAGATACCATTTAGAAACTAAATGTAGGTACTTTACTTATTCAGTTTTCTCAGAAATTTGATTTATTTGAGATAGAGAAGTTCTATTGTCTTTTACTACCATGTCAAAGGCAGGTGATGTATCATGAGAAGAATGCTGGACGGAGCATCAGAAGGAGACTTCAACCTGGGCTCCGCCACTTCCCTGCTGTGTGACTCGAAGCAAGTTGATTCACTTTTCTGAGCTTTTATTCATAAAATCAGAAACAGGACAATAGCCAACTGCCATCCAGCACTATTGGCATGGCTCAGGAGTTAGAGCATCCAACAGCCCTCACACCAAAGGGTCACAGGTTCGATTCCCGGTCCAGGGCATGTACCCGGGTTGCAGGTTCAATCCCCAGCCCTGGAGTGCATTCAGGAGGCAACCAATTGATGTGTCTCTCTCAAATTGATGTTTCCCTCTCTCTCCTCTCTCTCTCTCTTCCTCTCCCTCCTCCCTTTTACTCTCTCTAAAAGTATCAATGGAAAAAATATCCTCAGGGGAGGACTAACAACAACAAAAAAAGGTAAACTGGAAAGTGTTTATATCCTGGCCAGTGTGGCTCAATTGGGAGGATCATCATCCCATGCACCAGAAGGTTACAGATTCAATTCCCAGTCACAGCACATACCTAGGTTGCAGGTTCAATCCCCAGTCGGGTCACATATAGGAGGCAACGATCGATATATCTCTCTCATATCAATGTTTCTCTCTCTCTCTCTCTCTTTCTCTCTCTCTCTCTCTCTCTCTCTCTCTCTCTCTCTCTCTCTCTCATCAATAAAAATAATTGTAATAAAACAAAAAAAGAAAGTGTCTAGAATATAGTATATTCTCAATACATTTTTTAATTTGAAGGATATACCCTATTTTAATATATATTTGCCTTGAATGTTCATTTGCTCGTTTCAATAATGTTGTCATCTCAAAATATTGTCGCAATTCCCCTTCAGAATTGCCTTCAATTTCCTCTCTTTGTCAAAATCTATAATGCCCTTTTTAGTGAGGTCTAAGGAATGGGGACCTTCTTCCCATTTTACAATCGAAAGCACAGGCGCAGAGGGGTTAAGTGATATAGTCGAAGATATAAAAATGGGTCAGAGCTGAGATAAATCACTGAGACTCGGGGCCTTGCCCTGCACTCCACTCCACCTCACCCTGGACTCTGTGACGCATTTCTCTGAGTTCTTGGAAAGAAATTTCCTATGATTGCCACATCTCACTTGAGTCAGCTCTCTCATCAGCAGACAGCATGCCAACACCCATCAAACCACTCTGTTGAGAGCTTCTGCACCTCAAAAGTCGGGGGAATGCTGCTCCTGAGGGAGTCACCGCAGTAAGAGAAGTCTTGATAGTCATGCCCCTCATTCCTGCCTGATTAGCAGGGTTTCAGATCCAATACAGTCTGGCTGGCTAATGAGGGAGCCCTACAGGGAGAAGTGCCTGTCTCCTTTCTCCCTCTAGAAAACATGTGACTGCCTGTGAATTAAAAGCAGTGGGCCACCAGAAAAGCCACACGTAAGAAAGTTTTCTAAATCTTAAGGCAGGCAAGTGGGGTTTCGTTTTCTTAATTCTAATAGAAATAAATATACAAGTTTTATATCAAATTTTAAAACTGAGTTAAAGGTGCTATGCTTCTTTTCAAAACATTTCAAAACCGATTCTCAAGCTACTGGTTTGACTAACATAATCACAAGTCTACACTCAGTTAGACGGCTTTACATAGGACTCTTTAGAAAATCAAATGTCAACTAATCAACAGGATAAAATCATAAAGTCATTTTAGGAATAAGGAAGAGCATAAAGAGAAATAACCTCACCGGGCTACATCCATGTGTACAGCAGCCGATGGCTGGTGACGTTCAGGGCCATTCTAAGACATTCCACAGCAACTGAAATGAGCCATTACCACCGGTAATTAATTATACGGGTTTCAGAACTATGTTCCTGGAGCCATAGCCCCATCTTGGGGCTCGTCCGCAAGGTTGTGGCCTTTCCAAAACAGGAACAGGAAAGCAAATCCTGACATAAACCGGTGCTGGCTTCAGCTGCTTAAGAGGGATAAGAAGCTTAAAGGTGGAGTTGGCATGTTTTCCCTCCACCGTGAAGATAAAAGTCTCCACAAGTTTATTTAAACCCTCATTTCAGAAAAAAACATGACGGACAGCTTCTCAAATCTGAGAACTTGTCTGGCAATAGATAGATATGGATATGGATATGGATATAGATATAGATATAAACATATACATAGACATAGACATATATAGATATAGATTAGATATAGATACAGATATAGATATGTAATACTATAATACATCTATAAGATGTTATATAGATAGTATATAGATATATATATTATGTAGATGCAATATTATTATATTATTTATATAATATCTTATATAATATCATCCTATATTATTTATATAATATCTTATATAATATCATCCTATATAAAAAAGCCTAATATGCAAATCGACAAAACAGGGGAATGACTGGTCAGTGGGGGGCAGGGCTGGCGAGTGGGCAGTGCCAGGCCAGCCAAGGCAGGTGCCAGTGGGGAGACGGAGGGGACAGCGATCTGGGGGTGGCAGCGACTGGCGGCAGCAGAGGGGCAATGGGGGGCAGGGCTGGAGCTGCCCCTTGGTGGTCAGTGCGCTCCCACAGAGGGAGCACTGCTCAGCCACAAGCCTGGCTGAAGGCTGGCGAGCGCAGGAGCGAAAGCCTCTCCCGCCTCCGCGGCAGCACTAAGGATGTCCGACTGCGGGGAGTGGGACTAAGCCATCATCCCCTGAGGGCTCCTGGACGGCAAGCGGGTGCAGGCCGGGCTGAGGGACCACCCTCCCTCTCCAGTGCACAAATTTCCGTGCACCGGGCCTCTAGCATAGATGTATAAGATACATTTTATATAATATCTTATAGATGTACAAGCTATGCATACATCTTATATGTATATGTTTTTATCACATATATGTTACATATCACATATATGTAACACAGTATATAAAGGGTGATGATGTAAAGCCATAGTAAGGGCTTGGAAATCAGTGCAGTCGGATACGCTCAATCCATCAGCTGAGTAAGCTGCAGGCAAAAGCATCAGTAACTGTACAGTGGTGAGAATAGCAGAGGAAAGTAGGGTCATGAGAGAGGGAAATAGGACTAAGGAATGAAGAGGTGACATGGGCAATGCAGCACCCAGGGTAAGAGTTGCCAGCACTGCTCCTAGTTTAAGCTGAACACTCCTTAGGTGTCTCCAACTATTAAGCACCTATGATCCCTATTGCATTGTCTCCACGAAGAGTACTAGTAATAATACCTACAGCTCACATAAAAAGACATTCTACAGCCCTGGCTGGTAACTCAATTGGTTGGAACATGTCCTGTACATCAAAACAGTTGCAAGTCTGATTCTAGTCAAGGCACTTACCTAGGTTGCTGGTTCGATCCCCAGTTTGGGGCGTATATGGGAGGCAACTGGTCAATGTTTCTCTGTCACATCAATGTTTCTCTCTCTCTTCTTTCCTCTCTCTCTCTAAAAGTCAATGAAAACATATCCTCAGGTGAAAAAGACATTTTACATGCATATTTCATATTTTACATTGTCTAAGTTCAGAGTTCCAGACTTCAATTTAGATATCAGATACAATCCCTCCCCTCCAGATGTCTCCGTCAGACTAAGCTGATGAACAAATGAATGCCCATTCAATAACAGAAATATAATTACATCAGGCTGAAAGTATGAGATTGTCATTTTGTAGTTCAAAAGTGGTTGAATATCAGCAATTTTGCATGTTTCAACTTAATAAAAAATTACCAAAATGCAGGGAGGGACCAAATGATTTAAAGATTGAGTGACAAATTGAAGGCTGCACCTTGTTGCTTTGAGTACACTCCCTACCCCCATATTCCACACACAGCCATAGGGGTGAAGATATCTAAGTATCAGGAACAAATCCTCCATGATTTTCAGTACACAAAATCTAGTCTAACTCCATTCAATATGTTGGACTTCCTTTGCTTTCTACCATGTTCCTCAAAAAACACAGGTATAAAATTACCCACAGGGAACAAATTTTTAACAAAAAAATCTTCAATATTTTTACTTGAGAGGTTCAAATAAGTACATACAGGGGTGGGAAAAGTAAGGTTTACAGTTATAATACAAATAAATAATACAGTAATCCTTTCTAATAATAGACAAACATGGTAATTGACTGTACCTTCACTACGCCTTCCATTGGCTAATCAACACGATATGCAAATTAACCTCCAACAAAGATGGCGGCTAAGTTGCATACTGCAAGCAGGGCGGGCCAGTGCGAGCCGCCATCCGGGCCCCCGTGTGCCACCTAAGCCCCACCCCCATCTGGGACCCCCGTGTGTGGCCCTGGGCAGCTGGGACCCCCATGTGCGGCACTGGGCAGTGGGACCCCTGTGTGCGGTACTGGGCGGGGGACCGTGTGTGGCCCTGGGTGGGCGGGACCCCCTTGTGCAGCCCTGGCAGTCAGAACCCCCTTGTGTGGTCCTGGGCGGCGGGGCTTGGTGGCACGATCAGCCCGAGGAAGCCCTATTTTTGCAGGGGCTGCTGGGGGCCCAATCAGAGACACAAACACGCAGGCCTGGCACCCAGCAGCCCCAAGGCCCACCACCTTGGTGCTGGGGCCTGATCGAAGACACAGATCCACAGCCCCAGCACCCAGCAGCCCCAAGCCCTGCCATCAAGGTGCTGGGGCTACTGGGGGTATCAAAGACACAAACCCGCAGGCCCGGCACCCAACAGACCCAAGGCCAGCCACCACGGTGCTGGGGCTGCTGGAGGCCGGATGAGAGACACAACACACAGGAGGGCCTGGCACCAAGCAGACCCAAGCCCTACCACCATGGCACTGGGGCTGCTGGGGGCCAGATCAGAGGCACAAACATGCAGGGGGGTCCTGAACCCAGCAGCACCAAGCCCCGCCACCACAGTGCTGGGGGTGCTGGGGGCAGGATCAGAGACACAAATGGGGGCGGGGTGGGGGGCGGCAAACAGGAGCCCCAAAACCCACCACCTCGGCACTGGGGCTGCTGAGGGCAGGATCAGAGACACAAACCCTGCGAGCCCTGCACAGGACTGGTGCTCTGCTCCAGGCGAAGTGCTTTCCCTCCAACCCCGCTCTCCCTGGGAGTCCTGCGTGGAGGGCGCTCTCCCTGGGAACCCGGAAATCCGCCTCTGGGGCAACTGCGCAGCAGCCGCGCCTGGCGAGCCACGGAGAGGGTGACCTACCCATGCGGATGTGTACACTAGTGGAGGCCACACAGCTGCTGTACATGTACAAGCTTATAGATGTACAAGCTATGCATCCTTAATGTAGGAGCGGGGGTAGTGGGGATCAGAGTGGGCCAGGTTGGCAATGGAACCCCAGCTCCCCACCAAATGACTAGAGCACACGGTCCTCAGTCACTTCCTGAGCAGCAGTCAGCCCCAACCGGGGATCAACCTGAAACCTAAGTAGATGCCCTGGCAGAATGGAACCCAAACCTTTGCTGTAGCAGAGGAGCTCTGACCCACTGCAGGAGCCAGGGCAGCTGGCGAGTGCACCGGCGGTGGCGGGAGCCTTTGCGGCAGCACTAAGGAGCAGCAAGCCGAGCGGTAGGAAGCAGCAAGCAGGTGGGCGGTAAAGAGGGAGGGGTCCCGGACTGTGAGAGGGCACAGGCCGGGCTAAGGGACCCCCCACGCATCCCCAGAGGCTTGCCCCGATGACAGTGACCGGCGCCCTTCCTTGGTCTGGCGCCTCCGCTCACCTGCTCCACCATCATGCCACGGCCAATGCCCGCCATGTTCCATGCTCTGCCACCTGCTGCTGACACCTGCCATGTTCCATGTGCACCCCTTGGTGGTCAGTGCACATCATAGCAACTGGTTGTTTGGTCGGTTGTTCTGCCGTTCGGTCTATTTGCATATTAGGGTTTTATATATATAGATATGGACACAGACAGTAGAGTGATGAAGGCCTGGGAGGGGCAGGTGCTGGGTGGAGGGGTCAATGGGAAACAAACAAACCAACACAGGGGACAGCTGTAGTACTTTCAACAATAAATACATTTTAGAAAAAGAATTTATCAAGGCTACACGCTTGGTTTTATTTATTTCCATGATTAATTTTCTATTTAAATAGAACTTAATTGTTTATGAAGAACTTTCCCCTGTTATCTTGTTTAGGCCTCCTAATAACCCCACAGGGTAAGGATTAGTAGTCACACTTTACAGAAAAGGAAATGAATCATTCTAGAGGTTCACTCAGAGGGGAGGAAAGCCAGTTTTGTTTTTGGGTTTTTTTAATTTAACCTGTGGATTCTGATCAAGATTCTGGCTGGCTTCAGATTCTGGACCACAACGCTCATTAAGCACCTACAAGATGCCAGGCCTTCGCTCGGGTGCTTGTCCTTGAGTCCCTTTGCATCTTTTGGGAAACACTTGAGCATGAAGCCAAGCCTTTCCTAAAGCTTAGGAGTCACGCTATTCTTTTCAATCAAAAGAAGATACCCGCTATTTTAAGAAAAAATCACGTGAAGGGCTGTTCCTCTTCACTTAGGCCCCTCTACTTAAGCTTCCAAGTGTCGTTCATGTTAACAAATGAGTAACAAGGATGACATTTAGGTGTGTCACTTAAATGTCCTTGTGTAACCCCACGCTGAAGAAGCATTTGGGGGATTTTATAAACAAAGGAACCTCCTGTTTTCTCTGCAGTATATGACTCAAACAAAGAGAAATTTCCTTTTCCACAAAAGCTATAGACAATATAAAGTGACAATATTGAGTTCTTGGGTTCATGAAAGTGCCTTTTGAAGATGCTTTCTTGGGTGTACACTTTACCATCATCAGAAATCTGTCTTGCTCACTGCTCTGAAGACAACTGTGCCCATAATAATGCCTGGCACCCAGTAGGAGTCAATAAATGAATGAAAACAAGCAAATGAATAAAACTTAAAGGGACACAGAGTAACAAGCCAATCCCTCTAAGAATGAGGATGATCTCAAAGAACAAAGATCCTATAACCTCTCCTCACACCTGGAAAAAAAAATTAGTTGCCAAAACTATGAGCTGGGGACCACTGTGTTTGTTATGCTTCAAAAATGATAAAATAAATTGAGGGTCTTACTTTTATGCTATGAGCTGTGGTTGATTAGGGGCAGGATAGTGTAGCCTCTGTCTTATTCACACTTAGAACCAGTTTTCAACTGTTGTATGGATTCGGCAATAAGTTTCTCCAGCCATCTACCCTCCAATTTCTGAACAAACATCAGGAATTCCTGTGGAGAATCATGGCTAGGTCTAAAGGCAAAACGACATACTTGTTCAGGTCTCCGGAAGAACTGCCATCCTTCCCAGTGGGCCAGGATGGCCTGAATACCACGGGGACTCATTTTGTAACCTTACAAAACGTTGCTGGAAGCAGTAAGTGGTGGAGACAGGTTGCCTATCTCAGTAGCACCACATGCCACGCCACTGTAGAGGGAGCTGAGGCTGCTGATGGATTTGCCTTGACACTAGCATTTTGGCAAGACTGCATCAACAGATCTTTCCTTCGGCACTGCTCCAGGTGTGACTTCATAAAAACGTATCACTGGGCCATCACTGAATTTCAGAATTACAAGTTGTTGTTTTTAAAGCTCAAAGCACTTCCTATGTTCTCCTTCTAGGAGAGGAAAAACTGCAGAACCTGTCTTAGTTGAGAAGAAAATGGAACTATAACTCAGTCCTCTGACTTAACAAGGAGGTCAGCTTCAGACAAACAGCTGTCTCTCTTGTTGGATCTCCGTGCAAGAGGCACTTTTAAAGAAGGTAGGAGCACAACGAACAGGAGAGTTATACACAAGGCTCTTCTCCCTGCGAGGTTCCTCTGTCCCTACATTTTCTCTTATTAAAACTTGGAATAAAAAAGTAGAGACGGTCTGTGCCACGGAAGAACATGCTGTGATGCAGTCCACTCTAACTCTACAAAATGAAATATAAGACGGGTATTTTCCAAAAGCACTGGGAAGTCAAAACAAATTTTGAGTTCTCTGTGGATTGCAAATGAACCTTGAAGCAAAGGTTTTTCTTTCAGATAAGCACTATCATTAAGGATAGGAGTGGTGTGAGTAGTATTGATCAAAAAACCATTTAATGCATGCTTTTATTATTCCAGAGATTGATTACTGGGCTGCCGTTTTGTTAGGTGGTCCAATAATCTGTTCATTTGGTTCCAATCTGTTCAAAATGCAATTGCATGCCTGGGTGAGAAGGGCTCAACAACTGAAGCATGTCACACCTCCTCTAGTTTCTCTGTCATTGATTAATAGTTAAAATTTGATTTAATTTAGGTCTGACACGATTTGAATACATGAAACACATTCCACTTTCTTTTTCTCATGGAAGTTCAAATATATTCTATATGCATCAACAAAAATGGTTTTAGGGATTTTAAGTAAGCAATATATATATGTATTTTTCTGACCCAAATCACTACATGTTCTGAGATTAGTTCCCCTCTTGGTCTTGGTTGACCCCTCAAAAAATGTTCAGTAAAGGTTTCTGAAGTCGGATTTGATTTTCACTGTGTTGACTTGCCCTCAAGGCATACGACTGTATTCAGGTTATGAGGTTAATAGATTTGGTGGCAGAAAATTGAAATCTTGGCATGATAAGAGGTGGGGGGGGGGGTGGAGGAGTGGTCAAAGATTTGTTTTGGGGCGAGTGGCAGAACTGTATTAGGAGAGCACCTAAGGATTGCTGAACTATATTGAGGAGTATAACTGAGACTGGAGGTCATAAATTTATCACATCATCAACCTGGACAGTGGTACCATGTTCTCTAGCAGTGCTTAGCTGTCTAGTTGAAGGCGGGAGAAAGCACAGGATTGGATTGATTAAGAGTTGGTGTCTGGCCTGGTAAGTGCCAAGGGCAGACATAGGTCTGCTTTGTTCATTTCTAAGTACCTAAAATGACCATGCCTGACAAATAGAAATCTCTCAATAACTCTTTATCAAATGGATGAATGGGAGAACTGAAACTCTAGGTAAGAGGGGGGTTGAAATGACAGGCCATGGTATCCAAACTCTATAGGGAAGGAAATGGAGATAACAGAGGGCTAAAAGAGGAAAATAAGAGGACCAAATGTTCTTAGGGGGTTGCCTAGGTCTGCCAGTCACGTGAGTGGCATCAGCTACTCAAGAATCAACTTCTCTGACTAAGCACCCCCGGGTAGCCGATCCAAGGAGTTATTAGGCCCAATATCCTCTATTATTTCTTATTCCTCAAGAGCCATGCCCCTTCTTATGTATTCCTGTCTTTAATGTTCAGAGCTCTTATTTCCCTTCCTGCTATATGTTTCTCTCATCCTTGAAACCTGCTCTTTTTTCTCTCTCTTTTGACTTTTTCCCCATCTACCTTAGGTATCTCTCTCTCCCACTTTTCCCCTCATTCTCAATCCCTTTGTTTTCCAATCTGTGAAAACAGTCCTGGTCATGGCAGCTTTCATTACAGGCAAAATTAAAATTCACAATATGCCTGAAATAAGAACAAGGAAATCCTTACACTTCAAAATTTAAAAATGCAAAGTCTTGTCAAGTCAGTAAAAGTAGATGCAAATTTTAAAACTGCTATAGACAACACCATCTTATAATTAATCAGTATTTCCCCAAGCACTAGAATTCAAAACACTTTCCATTCTTGTGGTGATTGCTTATATTTTAATTATTAACATAGAAAGTCCTTTAGCTATTAATTTTTTATTGCAAATGTACATGACTTCTACTCTAGAATGAGTTGAGTAGACTTTTAAAAATATATTTACAACTTGGTTCCTATAAAGGATTCGTAAATGAGCTTCTGGATCACAACCCATTTGCCAGTTGGAGGTTTGATCTAGTTTTGATTCCTGCTTGAATTTCCTGAAAAACCCCAGTAAGTTATTTAAGGAATAATAGCCGCCAAACTTTCTGACAAGTCATAATAACCGTCAAGCAGTCATCTTTTGGCTCCATCTCATCTTTAAAACAAAGCTATTTTGAGAATTTCTGTTCCTCATGCTCTTTTTCTTCCCAACCCTGACACTATTTGTATCCCTCAGTGGTATTTTTTTTAACTCAGGAAAACTTAAATAAGCTCCAAGATTGCAGAAGAGCCTTATTATTTGATGATTATGGGTCTTGTCTGGGAAAAACTCCAAACATAGATTTGCTATTTTAAGCAATTCCTTTGAATTCTCACTCTATTGTCAACAAGTCTTATATTATTGGTTTATTATTGATTTATTTTCTTTCCCGTTACATAAGTTAACGAGGCACTCCAATTTCCTCTTCTCTCTTCTTATGCTTTCTTAGTTTGTAAGTCCCTGAACAAAACTATATTATGTTAGCTTTTGGAGAACACACACACAAGCCCGGCACACAAATCATACCTTCTATTATCACAAACCCATCATCTTCTCCCTCAGCACCATGACTATTTATCCTTTATAATCTTTCTTCTTCTTCACCCTATTTTAATATAATCAGCTGCCACATTCTTTCAATTTTCCCTTTGAAACATATTTTGGATCCATCCCTTTCTCCGTGTTCCCACTGGCACCATCCTATCTCAGGTCATATTCTCATCGAAGGTTCTGTTATCTTCTCCTAGACAACACCCCTGCTCATCCTCTCCCTGCTCCCACTCCCAAAGCCCCTCTACACACTCAATCCACAGGGTAAATTATCCCCCTTATCTCCTATGAGTGCAGGGAAGCACCTCCTATGCATTTAGGTACCACTCCTTTAATTCTCACAATTCTACATAATGAGGTTACTTTCTTCATCTCACACAGGAGGACACTGGCTCTCCCACAGTTTATGTATTTTGTCCAGAATCACCTAACTTTGAAGTGTTTGCATCACTGCTCCTGAAAAGGGAATAATCATCTGTGTTGTAAATAAATAAATAAATAAGTAAAGCACTTGCATAAAATAGATTTGATATTTAATCTCTTTAAAATCAAGGAACTAGATAGACTTTCAATTATTAAGGCTAATGCTTTTTCAAGAGATGGTTTTATACAAGAGAAGTGTAAATCCAAGTGTCTGCTCTCAAAGAATTTATAATCTAGTTGGTTAGAACATGGATATAGATAGAACATAGAACATAGTATGTGCTACATAAAGACTTGCTCAAGCCTGGACCAGGGAATGGAAGGAGAGTCCTTGCTACTTTCTCCTCCTGGCTTGCCACTAATTGCACTGTTTAGTCATGAGATGCTTCTTAATATAAAACGCTCTCTCTGACACTTCCTCCTGACTATCAGAACAATACACGTTAGGAAAAAAAGATGTTCAGATTACTGGGCTGCCTTCCAACCCACAGTCCTATTTACTTTTTGCTAACTACAAGATGATTGTTGCTGGTATTATTATGGGATTTTTCCATATGTCCTTTAGTCGGGACAGTGATGACCCAATGCAGCCTTTTAATGTACTCTGGTCTCCTGCCAGCTTACCTCATTCTCCAACTTTGTCTTTGGTTTTTTATTTTTATGATTATTCAAACTTCCCATTGCCTAATCAATACCTCATTTGGCCACTGCTGCTGTTGACTAAATACCTCGACAAAAACTCCTTGGAAAGGGTCTATTTTTGCTGGCAATGGGCTCATTTGAAACAAGTTCTTGCTACGTTCATCATTTTGGCAAACAAGGACAAGTTCAAGGAAATTAGAGGCCAAACTTGACAGAGCACTGGGTGCAGCTGCTGGCCCAGCTGTGCAATGATTCTCAACTGGTCCATTACCTCCAAAACTCAACTATTCAGCACAGCCTTCCCTAGTCCAGCACCCCTGTCGGTCTAACATATTTGGCAACAGCCATTATTTCAGAAATGAATGCTCATGTATATTTATAGCAAATCGCATGCCTGCTCTATCAACAATTAAAGAGATTAGGATTCAGCAGACATCATCCTCTAATTAGGACAAGATGAAGACATAGCACATAGGACGCTGCTGTTCGGTCAAGGTTTATCCTCTTCGACCAAGTCTGCCATGCTGCTTTGCTCCAGCCAAACATCCCCTCTCTCTGGGGCCACCTGCTCCTGGGAGAGCATTCACTTCCTGTGTCTGTTTGATGGAATTCTCATTCAGGGGATTCTGTTTGCAATGGACACTTCATGTTTCCCCTCTCCCCCTCCCTCCCTCAAACCACATTCCAGGCTCCGTGGACTGTTTTATGACTTGTTTTGAAATAACGTGGACAGCACCGTGTGGCCACTAATATCATTCAGTTACGCCCTTCCCCTGGAGCCTCGGAGCATGTTATATGCTCACACATATGTAGTTCTCCTTTGAACAAAAGCCTGAACTCAGCGTCGGGGCCATAAATTCCATCTTGCCTTGCTCTTGCCCATGCATTATTTAAGCAATCTTCTAGGTGAGCCTGCATGAGAATTCCCTCAGAGTAACAATCAGCAGGCGCTCTGCTGCTCTGACGGGAGATGTAGGATCTCTGAGAGAGTTCCACCCATTCAGTCTCGATAATGAAATGTGATAATCTAATTTGGTAAAAATAAACTGTGAAATCAGAGATTTGAGGCAAAAACTTTAAAGATGTAATTCAGACGAGCAATCAATGCTTATTCAGTTTTTGTACCGTCTCAGCTTTCTCCCTGTGCAGATGCTTAAGTGATGCTAAATTAAATAATTGACAAATTTTTAAAACTGCTGGAAATTACCATCTGTACTTAATTTTGGAATATAAAAAGGCCCATAGAAAACATCCTCTATGATTATTTTGTCTAATAACAGATATGAAACAATACAAACATCCCAGTCGTAAAATATAATGTATTTCGAGCAGTCTGGCTTACATATTCAAACACAGTTTTTCAAAACAAAAGACCACAAGGAGGAGTGAAATACTGGGCTACCAACATGCTTTTCTAAATGAATGGCAAAAGAACTGAGTTTTTAGTTTAAAATCTACCCCTCTAACCCTCACCTCCCCACATAACAAAAAAACAACAACAACAGACAAACAAAACTCACCCACAGGCAGTCCTGTAGACATTAATGATCACCATCACTTTCCCACAGTGCCCCCCTGGATAAACACTCGGCCACCCTGTCCTCTGTCAGAGAACTTCTATTAGGTTGGTATGCCATCTATACAAAATGAAGCCACGACTGTAAATAAACATGCTTGAAGCTTCCATTGAAAACACAGAAAGAGAAACAAGCTCCCTGTGTGGAAACACACTGGGAAACATGTGAATAAAACCAGCTGAAACTTACACCAGACACTTCTCCCTGGTCCAGCACGGCAGGAGCCCCAAAGGTACATTCTAGGGTATTTTCATCCACGTTCTGCTCTTCTCACTGATGGGACTACTCAGGCACATGGTCAAGTTGCAATCAGCTGCTCCCTCAGTGATGTATGAGAGCTGGGCTGATTTATCTGGTCTTCCTGCAGCATATTAGCACTAATGTTTCTGCGTATGCATCCTACCTTTCTCTAGCCGTAGCCCCGGCTTTATCATTGGTGATCTAAATTAAAGAGCCAGTGAACAGAGCAGGGTTGTTGTCCCCCACCCCTCCCTGTTTTCCATGAAACAATCGCCAGGCAGTCATTCCCAGACAAGGATTCCACTGTTTATTCTAGGGAGCCTCCCCTTCAATATCCCATTGAGACTGGAAGTTAGTCGCAAAAAGATAGGTCCAGCGAGACGGCCTCAGTTCAAAGGTCTATTTATGATTTATTCTCTAAAATGGTACAGATGGCCTCGGGAAATACTAGAGAGAGCTGTCACTTGCCAGTTTTTCAGCCCAGAATACAGAATTGACACTATTTACAAAAACAGAGCAACCTGATATTCCACTTAGTGCCCAGAGTACAGTGCACCTTTCGGTGGCTTTTTTTCCTAAGAAATATCTTCCCTTTTTTTACCCAGGTTTATTTTACCTATGCAAGTTCAAATGCTTATTTTAATGAGGAATATGTGTGCTGTGATTTACCAAGTTGTACACAAGAAGCCTCAAATCCCATTCCTATAAAAATTGGGGAGAATCAATTCAACAAATCATTATTAACCTTGTACCCTTCTATCAACAAACAGGAGCCAAAGGGGGAGGAATGGGATATATTTAATTCAGGAGTTGTCAATTCCTTTCTTTAAGATATGTTTAAATTTTTCTCCATCTCCACAAATGTTTGGGAAGGGGAAACATATCAGTATATTTCCATATGAAAGTTTGTAATTTCTTAAAAATGTTGCTGTCTTAGTAGTATCTCAATACTTTTAACTCAAATTTCCAGACTATTGAAATAAATTAGGGTTTTTTTTCTCACTTTAAACAAAAGAACTTTTTAACAGCTGTTAAGCAACAGAATTTGGAGAGTAATAAAGTATAACAGTTTCATCTCTATTTTCGTGTACTTTTGTTAAGAGAAAACATCATTTTGTTCATAATTTTAAATATGTATACTGCATTTTAATTTTGCTTTTGAAAATTAACAAAGTATGACATATCCATTTCCGTACAGGCATAAAATATAGATGCCATATTTAGTAGTTTCACAATATTCAATTTTCTAATTCTTTGCTATTTGCATTGTTTCCAGGTTTCATTGTAAAAATAAAATTTCTCTTGTTAGGAATACAAAATACTCACATTCCAGGACCTTGACCAGATTAAAAAAATCAATGTCAAACTAAAGTTCAGCTTCTCAATTTTTTTCAAACTTGTAGTCATGAGAAATAATATTCAGAAGGGCTGATTGAAGACTATCCGGGGTATTAGTTCTCCTATATTATATCCCTGGGTTAAACTTTAAACATTTAGTATGTTAATTTCTATACTATAGAACTTGGTTATATTAAACTGCTCCACAAACATCCAGAGTAATTATTTTAAAATTTTAAATCTGAGTAGGTAACTCAGCTGCTTAAAACTCTACATAGCTTCCCGTTATTCTTAGGATGAAAGCCAAAATCTTTATCATGGCCTTCAAGGACTCAGCTTTATTTCACTTGGAAGATAACCCCACCTTCCCAGAACTGACTGGCTGGGATTCAGAGCCATCAATCAATCAAGTGTTGAACCCTTGCTCCTTACTGGCCAGTCAGCTCAAGTATGGTATCCGAGCACTTGTGTGGGATG
Source organism: Myotis daubentonii (assembly GCF_963259705.1). Taxonomy (NCBI): domain Eukaryota; kingdom Metazoa; phylum Chordata; class Mammalia; order Chiroptera; family Vespertilionidae; genus Myotis; species Myotis daubentonii. The sequence goes on from NC_081846.1 coordinate 45,872,658, forward strand.
CTGAGAGAATTCCAAAAGCAAATACATAGATAGGCCTTTTCCTTTAGTTTGAAAGTAACATACATAAAGAGATTTCACTGCTTTACAAATAAGCTTATGAACTATGACAAAATCAGTATGAAGCAAGCCAGACTCAAAAATACAAAGTTAAGATAAAATCAAAAGGAAGAATAAGATGAAACTTATCATTTGATGAATGTTAACTGAAACTGACTTAAGCTACAGGAGACAAAGGAAAACATTCAAGAAAGAGCAGAAACTCTGAAGCAAGTACTGCTCAAGCTTGGTCTTATTGTTATGCTCCTAAGGTCTATTGCTTATATCAGCTAAATTAATCTCAGACTTACATTTCTTAAAGTCAACTATCTCATAACTATGGTTGTGTTTCTTCAATAAATAACTCCTATGCATTCATTAGAGTACTGTATATTACTCTTCTTCAAAAATTTCTCTTTCTTTTAATCACTAAAAAAACCACATCACAAATTTCACTAGTTTCTAAATAAGATGGTCCAAAGAGCCCAACAACACAGAACCCTGAAAATATGGACGTTTTTATAACCAAAGATCTACCTTGCAATTAACCAAAAACAACAGAGTCCTTTCATGCAGCTTATATATAAACTTGTATATAACATAACATAAACACCTAAAGACATATGAAATATCTACTGAGTCATTATGAGATCTTGAGACTGGTCCAGTGCATAAGGAATTGACACCTCATGGTCCCATTAGTACCACAGTATTTCTCATACTTCTTGCCATTGTCTTGAAAATGTTCACCATTAAATCCTCCTCTTGGATGAAACCCTAAGGATCTGGAACCAAACTGCCTACACTCAAATCATAGTGTGTATCTTACTGTAGTGTGTGTGTGTGTGTGTGTGTAAAATTCATCTGTAAAGTGGGCTAATATAGTTCTGCTTCAGGTCATAAAAGTAACTCACATTAGACCAACTTGTCTCACAGATAATCATAAACTCTGGATAAAATATTAAAGGGAAAAAAACATACAACTATCTGAAGAAATTGGAGAGTGACCAAGAACAGGCAGAAACTAATAGGGGGTTGATTCTTGGAAGAATGGCTCTTGATAAATTACTCATTTTTTAAAAATATGTTTTATTGATTTTTAGAGAGAGAGGAAGGAGAGGGATAGAGAGATAGAAACATCAATGAGAGAAATGTCATCAATCAGCTGCCTCCTGCATGCCCCCTGCTGGGAATCGAGCCTGTAACCTGGACATGTGGCCTGACTGGAGATGAAACCATTGACCTCTTGGTTCATGGGTCGAGGCTCAATCACTGAGCCATACTTGCCGGTGATAAATTACCCATTTTTGTACAGCTTCTTACCTAAGGGTAGGCCCATCAGTCAGTTCCACAGTGTTGCTAGACCTCCGATAGAAACTTGTTAATCTTACTGGTTGAGGAATCAGAGGAGAGGGTTAAGGAAATGATAACAACTAGAAAATGAGGGTGGAAACCTCAGAGGAAAAATACCCACTTGAAAATCTGATCAAATCTCTAAGCGATTCCAATATTATAATACATAAATATAATAGACTCCAAGCAGCCAGGTAAAGCATAAAATAAAAAAAATAAAAAGATATTTCTGCTGCTATCTGTCACAGGGAAGACAAAATTAGAATTTGACTCCTGCCAAGTTAACCACCTGCTAAAGGAGAAAATACTCTTCAATACTCTTCAAAGGTATATGACAGAATTCAGAATCTCTGTAACATATGACTGACAATGTCTGAGGTTCATTCCAAAATTACTAGATATACAAAGAAATAAAAAATGTAACCCAGCCTCTAAAGAAAAAGTAATTCATAGAAAACAACTCTGAGATGATACAAATATTATAATTAGCAGACAGAGATTTTAAACTAGCTATTATAACTGTGCTAAAGGATATAAAAGAAATCTGAGCAGAGAAAGGGGAACTATAAAAAAGAACCAACTTGAAATTCTAAAAGTAAAAAATATAATATATGAAAAAAATTCACTGGATGAACCTAACAGATTGAGACAGGGAGGAGTATGAGTGAACTTAAAGATAGAACAATGTAATCTATCCAACCTGAAGAGGAGGGAAAAGTCACTAAAAAAGGAACAAAGCCAAAATGGCTATATTAATATCGAATGTACTAGATTTCAAGGCAAAGAAAGAGTATTACCAGACATAAAGAGAGATGTTTTATAATGATGAGAGGCAATTTATCTGAAAAAATAAAATAATAAATGCTTATGTGCCTGATAGTAGAACATTTTGAAGCAAACAGTGACAGAATTATTGAATAAATAGACAAACCCACAATCATAGTTGGAGAGCTTCTCTGTTCTTTCAATAATTGAACGAATAAGCCAAAAAAATAATGAAGACATAGAAGACCTGAGCATCACCATCAACTAGTTGACTTAATTGAGTATAAGTTTATAGAACACTGCCCCCAGTAACTGCAGAATTCTCATTATATTCAAGTGTACCTGGTACATTTACCAAGACAGACAATCTGTTGTGCTATATACAAGCCTCAATAAATTTCAAGAGACTGAAATCCTACAGGTTATGTTTCTGATCATAATTCAATTAAACTAAAAATAATAACAATAAGATACTAGAAAATCACAAATATTTGGAAACTGACAACACACTTCTAAGGAACTCATAGGCCAAAAAATAAATCACATAAAAACATAAGAATATTGTGAAGTAGCCCAGTCGGTGTGGCTCAGTGATTGAGCCTCGACCCATGAACCAAGAGGTCACAGTTCAATACCCCATCAGGGCACACACCCAGGTTGTAGGCTCAATCCCCAGTGTGGGTGGTCGAGAGGTGCAGGAGGCAGTCAAACAATGATGTTTTTATCTCATCGATTTTTCTATCTCTCTAACCCTATCCCTTCCTCCCTCTCTAAAAATTAATAAAAACACTTCAAAAAAACCCACAAGCTCCACTAAGATTTCAAAAAAGAATTGTGAAATAAATAAAATAAAACACAACATATCAAAATGTGTATGACACAGTTAAAACAGGTCTTAGAGGGAAATTTATACCTTTCAATGCTTATAGTAGAAAAGAATAAAGGTAATAACCAAATTTTCCACCTAATAAGTTATAAAAAAGAGCAATTAAATATAAAATGGGTAGAAGAAAGGAAATATTAATTTTTTAAAAGAGCAGAGATCAATGAAATAGAAAACAGGAAAACAACAGTAAAAATTAAGAAAACTAAATGCTGGTTATTTGAACAATCAACAAAATGGATAAATTCCTAGATAAACTGATAAAAAAATAAAAGGAGGGAATATAAATTACCAGTATCAGGAATGGAAAATAAGATATCTCTAGAGATCCTAATACACTGAAACAATAATAAGTAACTATAATGGACACATTTCTTCAAAAATAGAATTTACCAAAACTGATAAAAGATGAAATTAAAGATCTTAATAGCTCAATATCTATTAAAGTCATTGAATATATTATCAAAATCCTTCCCATAAAGAAAATTCTGGCACAAATGGTTTCTATCAAACATTTAAGGAAGAAACAATATCAATCCCCACAAAAACATTTTCAGAAACAGGTGGAACACTCTCCAACTCATTTTATGAGGCCAACACAACCCTGATATCAAAATCTGACAAAGGTACTATAAAAAAAAGAAAATTATACCTCAATATCTATGAATATCAACACAAAAATCCTCAACAAATATTATAAAATAAAATCCAATATATAAGGAGGAGAATCATCCTTTTAATATCATGACCAAGTAGAGTTTATCTCTGGAATATAACGCAGTTTTAACACTCAAAAATGAATCATTAAAATTTGCTATATTACCAGAATAAAAGGAAAACCATGTAGATTTTTAAAACACTCAGAAAAAGCATCTGACAACATTCAAGACCAATTCATGATTAAATAAAACTCTCAGCAAATTAAAAGTAGGAGATTTCATCAATCTTCATTTAAAATAATATTTAATAGTTACACATTGAATGCTCTTCCTCTAAAATCCTAACAAGGAAAGGATGTTCACTCTCAATTCTATTCATCCTGTGCTAACGGTCCTAACCAGTACAATAAGGCAGGAAAAATAAATAAAAGGCATAAAGATTAGAAAGAAAGAAATAAGACTCCCATTATTTGCAGGTGACATTATTATTCATACAGAAAAAAAACATAAGGAATCTAAAATGGAATAATAATATTACCTAACTCATACAGTTGTTATAAGTATCAAATGACTTCAAATTTAAAATGTATGTAGAACTCTGTCTGACACACAGTAAGCACTATATAAGCATTGAGTAAATTTTTTAAAAATCTAAATATAAAATATTCAAAGTGGTATGTAGTTTATTGACAATAAGTATAGATTTATTAGTTAGGATAGCTAATAAAGGCTGCCTTTAGGAATAAGATTATCTTCATTCTGAGGCCCAAGTTCTGAAAGAGTTCAGGGCAGGCAACACTGCGGTGCCTAGGGAATGGCCAGTTCTCACTGCCATTCCTAAAACAGAACAACGAAGTGTGTGGATGAAGTGTGTTAATGTGACACTGTCTACAGAGTCCCTGCTTTATATATGATCTAACATGTTTATACAGTTATACAAGCAAACCTAGTTGTTGTTTTTAATGGACTCATACCTTGCTATGATCTCATAGCAGAGTAGCCATGAAAGACATTTAAGTTTTTTAAAAAAACAAACATTGGCATAATTGTATTTACAGTATAATTTTTAGGGCAAAAAGATATGCATATATGATAATTACATTGATATGTGCATAGAAATATGTATGGAAATATACATATAAAAGTGTTAATAGCAGATAGCCCCAGATAGTGGTAGTGGAAAGAACTTCCTTTTTTTCTTAATATTTTTTGCATACAGTTTGAATTTCTGATAATATTTATTAACGTTTTTACATTGCAATCCTATCTAATAAAAGAGTAATATGCAAATTAACTGTCACTTTGCAATAAAGATGACAGCGCCCACAGCCAATAAGGAGGGAATATGCAAATTGATGCAACAAAGATGGTGGTGCTGACTGGAGCCATGGAGCCAGCCAGAGAGCAGGCAAGAAGGTTTGGCTTCCTGGGTTGCCACAGGGACCAAGGAAGCCAAGCCTGGCTGGAGAGCGGGAGAGCGGGTGGGAAGGCTTGGCGTCCTGGGTCGCCCTAGCAACCCAGGAATGGAGCTAGGGTTGATCAGGCCAGGAGGGGAGGGCAGTTGGAGGTGATCAGGCCAATGGTGGGGGAAGTTGGGGGCAAGCAGGCCAGCAAGGGGGGGGCCAGTTGGGGGCAAGCAGGCTGGCAGGGGGGTAGTTGGGGGTGAGCAGGCCGGCGGAGGGGGGGGCAGTTGAGGGTAATCAGGTTGGCGGGGGGGGGGGGAGCAGTAGGGGGTGGGCAGGCCAGCAGGGGGAGCCAGTTAGGGGCAAGCAGGCCAGCCAGGGGGGGCAATTGTGGGTGAGAAGACCAGCAGTGGGGGGCAGTTGGGCATGATCAGGCCAGTAGGAGGGGCAGTTTGGGGCAAGCATGCTGGCGGGGGGGGGAGCAGTTGGGGGAAAGCAGGCTGGTGGGGGGGGGGGCAGTTGGGGCCGAGCAGGCTGGCACGGGGGGGGGGGGGGTGGGAAACAGTAGTGGGCAAGCAGGCCAGCGGGGGGGGGGGGGGTAGTAGGCGGCAAGCAGGCCAACGGGGGTGGGGTGCAGTTGGGGGCAATCAGGCCAGCAGGGGATGCAGTTGGGGGCAAGCAGGCTGGCAGGGGATGGGGGGGAGTTGGGGGCAATCAGGCCAGCAAGGGGAGGCAGTTGGGGGTGAGAAGGCGGGGGGGGGGCAGTTGGGGGCAAGCAGGCTGGCAGGCAGAGTGGTTAGGGGTGATCAGGCAGGCAGTCAGGTGAGCAGTTAGGAGCCAGCAGTCCCAGATTGCGAGAGGGATGCCCACAGGAATCGGGCCTAAACCGGCAGTCGGACATCCCCCAAGGGGTCTCAGATTGGAGAGGGTGCAGGCCAGGCTGAGGGACACCCCCCACCCCTGCATGAATTTTGTGCACCGGGCCACTAGTTTAAAAATAAAATAAAGAAAAAAATCCCTTAGTAATGCAAAACGTACATCAACATTTAAAAGTCGTAATGTTTAGTCTTTTTATAAGTCAAATAAGATGAAATAAATTCTTCCTTTGTGTTCTTTAAACAAAGGTACAGTTTTATTTCAGACATCAAGAGCATGTTCCAGATGTTTTTGCCTCTAAGCTCATTCACAGCATCCCTACCTTCCCCTACCATAAGTGAGGGGGAGAATTAAAAACCCAGGTCAGGACCTGGCTGGTGTGGCTGCATGGCTAAAGCTTTGGCACATGCACTGAAGGGTCATGGGTTCGATTCCCCATCAAGGGCACATACCTGGGTTGCACATTCCATTCCTGGCCTCTGTTTTTCTATCTCTATCTCTAGCTCTAGCTCTAGCTCCATCTTTATCTCTCTATCTCCATCTCTATCTCTCTATCTCTATCATCTCCATCTCCATCTCTCTATCTCCATCTCTCTAGCTCTATCTCTAGCTCTATCTCCCCTTCTACCAACTCCCTCACCCCCCGCCCCCAACTCTCTCTAAAAGTCAATGGAAAAAATATCCTCGAGTGAGGATTAACAAAAAACAAAACAAACAAATCCCAGATCAGGTCTAGGCTTTCGTCAGGTGCTGACTGATCAGAATCCAGAGCACTGACAAGACAGAGGGCTGGATGCCCCTGCAAGCCTATCTTTTTCATTCTAATTCACACCTCCTGACTGAAGCTTTACCCCAGATTTCCCCACCTCCTGCCTGCTGCATGGAGATCACGGAGAGGAATATGGATCAGAGAGCATTCATTACCATTAGAGGCATAGAATTTCAATTAGAATGACCTTAGAAAATGTCTAATTCTGACAACCACTTTCCAGGTGAGGAAATGAAGTACAGAGAAGCAACTTGTCCAAGGTTACAGGGTTACTAAGCGACCACAGCGAGTCTCTTGGGCCTCAGAATAGCATCCTTTCTATCACAACAAGGGAGAGTCTAAGAGGGCATGCCCTACTGATACCGGACCAGGAATGTGCCTTCATGAACAAAGAGAGTACATTAGGATGCAGGCTCGACCAGACATGGAAGGGAGCAATCTGCCTTTATCATAGAGTCCCAGATTGAAGTGCAAACATGAAAAACGGACTGTTATTCATTTACTTTCATTACTAGTGTTCCATACGACGCATATACGCTTCCTCTACAAATAATCCATTAGTTTAAAACAGAGAATGTTTTCTATTTGAGATATGCCTTCTGGCTACATCATTCAGAGATGCTTTTAGTAAATAACTAGCACTAATGAAGGGCTCTTCGTAGAATGTTTTCCACATTTTGGTTATAGGCAATAGGAAATATTTAAATTAATGTAATGTGTTCTGTGATGTTCCATCATATTTTTATACAGAGGATATAAATCAGATTATAAAGTTTAGGAAGTAAAGCAATGATTAAGCTCTGCAATTATTTAAAATCAACAAATCAGAGACTGATTTAATCAAGTTGTCCCTGCAACTTGTCCAGAACCATAAGGAAATCCCTCATTCCTCTCTGCTAACACAGCGAAGTTCCCAGAGAAGAGTCAACGCGGAACTCCCAGATTATGAGCTAAACCCCATACGCAAAACCTATAGTAACTGATATGCAAATAAGAGATCATTCTTACCTATTTATCAATATAAGTTCTCTAAAATCCTCTCCCCTAGGTGGTTATTTACTAACTCTGATTAATGATAATAATACACTCAACATAACAAAATCACTGCCTTTATTCAACATCACATTTTCCCACTAAAAACAGACAAGCCTCCCAACAAATTATTTTAAGTTCCTCAATTGCATTAGAAATCTGATCCCATAACGTATGCCCTCACATCTGCAGGAATATATCTTGGGGTTAAAGACAGGCATACCTATATTCACCATAAGAAGCTAAAGCAGGACATAAGGGGCAGCCCTTGGCTGGACATGAATTCTACCCACATTTTTTACATGTCTCCCTCCCAGACACTTCATTACTAATAATTTTCCAACACTGAAGCTTTTTAAAACTCGGATCATTTGTGAAAACTCAGGAGGATGATTAAAATCTCCAGCTGAACAAACAGACTAGGGTGGAGAGATCATCTCCTTAGCGTTTGCCACAGAAAGTATCGAGTGCCCTGACTCCTCCACCCCAGTGTTTCATTAAAGTGGTGTCTTTCAAAGTATGCAAATGACAGCAATAATTTGAACAAACATATGAAATGTGTAAGCCTCTATGGACAATTTACTCAAGGTAATTAAGAATGCTAACTCAAACAAATTAATATTTTAAATGGCAAGTAAACTTTAATTAAACTTGATTCCTATACTAACAATGAAACTAACTCAACAAAAAAGATTCTGTGTGAATTAAAAGGCAAAGGGTCAAGGAGGAGGGGAAAAAAGTACACTCTGACTTTTGATTCACAAGATTAGGACCAGGTATCACTGCATTTTCATTGGATGTTGGCTCAGAGAGAAGTGCCTGTGTGTGTGAATTGAGAATTGATAGAATGTACTTGGGATGCCTCAAGTATGAGCATATTTTAAATGGTAAAGATGTTAAGGAAAAATAGAATCAACCAACCCAAACCCATGGTAATTTCATTCCAACTAGCACCTCACTCTTTCTCAACCATTATAGGAAATAGAACCCAGCAGGCTGTAGCCCACCCAGGGATTAAGGCTCCTCCTGTAGGGGTGGTGGGACATAGTGATCCATAGTGGAACCTCCACTGTAGCATGATGGCCAATCACCCCTAAAATACATGTGCATGATGGACCAACCCCATAGGTCCCAATGAATAACCATGGAAACAAAGGCACCCAGGGAGGAAGAAAAATCTCCAGAGTTGTCTTGAGATGGACACGGTCCTATTAAAGTAGATCCCGCATATGTATTTGGTCCTGCAGAATAACATAATCTTAAAAACAATTACAGTCCATTTTGAAAAGCTTCAAGTAATCTCTGAGACTAGACATGTCCATGTCCCTTCCCTTGTTAATGTTTTGTCCCAGTCAGTTTAATGGGACTCTGCTTCGACCCCAGCCACCAGCACTGGCAAGCAATAAAGCCCTCACAGAACCACCTGTTTTCTTCTCCACATGAAGCACCTCGCCTGGCTTGGCCTCCTGGGTCTTCCCTCTTCTATCTTCGGCCCAGAGTCACAGAGGAATACACACGATGCGTCCTGTCCCATGCGCTCTTGGCTTTCTGGTCAGGCAGGACGACCCAGAGCAGGAGTCAAGAAGGAAGCTAAGAGCAGAGCCGGTTGGTGGCAGGATGGGGCAGGGAGGGGCCTGCAGACGGGCTGGAGAAGCCATTCTAAGTCACTACCTCTGGCATCTGGGCCGGTCACCCTGCCACGTAAGACCATTTTATATTGTTTCCCTAAATAGTCTGCCCTCAGAGTGACCTTAGGGATACTATTAAAATACTAATGACAGTGGTAAGAAGTTTGTGTCAGGCCCATGTTCCAAGAGCAGAGAGAACTTCAGAGGACTATATTTTCTCATCTGTTCTTGTGCCTCCCTTCACTGTGGAGAGGCAACCATGCCACTTTTGACTGTGTAATGACAGAGGGAAGAACAACGGTGTCTAGAACTCAAGAGGCCTGAAGCCAGGGTATCCCTAATTCTTCCATTTGCTCCTGACACTTGCCAGAATTCATTCATTCATTCATTCATTCATTCATCAGAAGACCTTTGGGCACTTTCAAGATGCCTCACCCTGTACTATGCTCAGGGCCTATACATAGACACCATTTCTGTCCTCAAGTTGTTCACATTCCAGAGATAGGAGAGTCATGCAAACAAGCAATTACAAAAAAAAATGTGTGGGAAACTCAGAATGGAATGGGAGCATCTGAGAGGAGCACAGAGCATGTGAGCAGTGAGAAGGTCCAGGCGGGGGGTTAGGGGGTTGGCCGGGGGGTGGGGGGAGGAGGAAGCTGCCTGTGGTGGAACATGGGTCCCATCAGAATGTCTACTTTCCTGACCCACCTGAAGGGGCGCTGTGCACCGTGTGAAAGGAGCGTTGTCTCCGCATTAGAACAGAAATCCCAAGAGTGCTGGCCCTGTCCACAGAGCTTGGTGCACCGTGAGAGTTCAACAAATATTGTTGGATAAGTGAGTGACCTAAGAATTCATTTCTGCCCCTGAGACTTTTTTCAGAAAGAATCTTAGAGGCCATCTGACAATCCAATCCTCTAGAATTTACAGATAAGAAACGTCTAAAATGTTGGCACAGAATAGTAGAATTGTCCAGAGCAAGAGTGCTGGACCCATAAAATATTTGCAGGTGAATGGATAGATAAAATGTGGTAAAGCCAGGCAATAGAATACTATTCGGCAATTATTTAAAAAAAGAAAGAAAGAAAAAGAAATATTGACTGACATTACTACACTCTGCATGAATTTCAAAAAAATTTTGCTCAGTGAAAGGAGTCAGACACAGAGACCACATATCATATGATTACACTGCTAGGAAGTGCTCAGAAAAGGCAAATGTATAGACACAGGAAGTAGATCAGGGTTACCTGGCTCTGGGGGGTGGAATGGGATTGTGTACACAGGCAGGGATCTTTCTAGGAGGATGAAACTGCTCTCAAGCTGGACTATGGTAACAGTTGCACCACCTTGCAAATACTCACTGAACTGTATAGTTGAAATGGGTAAATTTTATAACATATAAAACATACCTCAGTAAAGATGCTTTAAAAGTTTTGCAAAGGGAGTCAAAAGTTACAGGTCTACCTTCATGCTGCTCTAAGGGGGCTGCTATATTGTTGGGGGGGGAAAAAAGACAGGAGCCCAAATTTAAAAAGACCTCCCCACCATCTCCTACTTCCCAACCACAGGCTTTCCATTCTTCTTCCTAAAAGTCTGCTTACAGATGGAAAGCAGATTAGTGGTCACCAGGGCTGGACAAGGGGAGCGGGGGAGCGATGCTTACTAGATAGTGGTAATGGTTGCAGACAGTATGAATGAGCTCAATGCCACTGAATTACTTACTTAAAATGATTAAATGGTCGATTTCACATTACATATATTTTACCATAATTTTTAAGTCTGCTTTTTTTAAAAAAGGCCATGTTTGAGGAATATTTTCATATTTCCCTTTCATCTGCCAAATCCATTCCCTGGTAGCTACCGAGGGACTGGCTGCTATCCCCAGCCAACTCGTGTCAGGACGTCTCAGTCCAGGTGACAACATAGCTCTAGGCAATTCGTTTGCTATACTCTGTCACCATCTCCCTGGTTGGCAACCATCAGACATTAATTTTAAAAAAAAATTGGGGCTTGGCTTGCATTTTAATCCTGCCCACTTGAAACCGGCTGGCATCATCCAAACAGCACACGCAGGGATGTTCCCTGAGCTATCAGGCCATCTCACTAAGTGTTGCTACGTGCTTCCTGGCTCCCTGACAGTGTAGGAGGTGATGACTTCTCCTGCCATGTATTTAGCCAGGGCATATTATGAAACACTTGCTGCCCAATCATAAATAACACAGCTCAGGGACTCCCTGTTTCCACAGAATCCAAAGTAGCTCCAGCCTGGCCTGGAATCACTTCCACGTGATCCCTACTGCAAACGCCCAAGGTCACTACCATCACTGATGATTCTGGAGGACTTCTTTTTGCCAATGTTATTCACATCTGTATTTTTTTAAATATATTTTTATTGATTTCAAAGAGGAATGGAGAGGAAGAGAGAGATAGAAACATCAATGATGAGAGAAAATCATTGACCAGCTGCCTCCTGGGGATCAAGCCAGGAACCCAGACATGTGCCCTTGACCAGAATCAAACCCAGGATCTTTCAGTCTCTATCCACTGAGCCAAACCGGCTAGGGCCGCATCCGTATTTCTATCAATCTGTAAGGTTGGTTAAAATAGTCCAGTGATTCCCAAAGTGGGCGCTACCGCCCCCTGGTGGGCGCTGCAGCGATCCAGGGGGGCGGTGATGGCCACAGGTGCATTTGTTTTAACTTTTTTTGCATTACCTTTCTATTCTGAGTTCAATAAATAGTTTCATAATTTCAAACTTCAATGTTTCTAATTTACACCTTTCTTTACTATATTTTACAAAAAAGGTAGAAACATTAATACATATATCTTTCTGTTTAATTGCTATTAAAATTTAAAAAAATTAATTTCCAGGGGGCGCTGAGTAATATTTTTTCTGGAAAGGGGGCGGTAGGCCAAATAAGTTTGGGAACCACTGAAATAGTCTTTCCTTTTTCCCAATAAGAAGACAAGTTGCTAAAGAATGTAGTAAGTTGCCCAAGGACATCAGTTCATTTAGGGCTCGAACCAGCATCAGAACATGCTTAGTGTTCATATATCTGATGGATGTTGTACATAGAAAGCAAGTATTATCAGCTATAAAATATTTTCTGCCTCCAAGAAGACATTAAACTGGTACTTTCATTTTGAGGTTGCTTACAATATGCTTGAGATTGAATAGACTAAATGAAAAAGCCTCAGGTTTCCATATGTGAAATAAAATGTGGAGAGCAAGTACCAAATGCCAAATGTTTCAGAAGAACTCCTCAGAGGAAATCCTTCTTTACTGCCAGCCCAAAATCCCAGGGACACACTGAGGCTGAATTTCTTAATTGTGTTTTTTAGATGCTGGATAGCTTCCTGACCATTAAAGACAATCATGGCCAGGCCTAATAATAAAAGTAATTGAATCTCATGCTTGGGAGCGCACAGCTGATTCACGGGTGTAGGATAAGAAGGAGGCACAAGAGAGGTGAGATGTGCAGTAGTCTTCTTCTCTCCATGGAGAGCAGAGCTTGCCTTCACAGTAGAAAAGCCAGGTTGGAAGTGTGTCCTTATTTCCTGAGTGCCTTGCTCTTCAGGGCCCATTCACCCATGTGACACCTGAAACCATCAATGGGCATTAGAGATGTAACCTTGGCCTCTACCTAAGGTCTCAGAGTCTGGGGTAAGAGACTGAGATGAGGTTTCTGAGAGAGGACAGGGTGAGGCCAAAGCCATTATGTCCTTGGGAGATTGAGCTCACTTCAAGTCTCCCAGGTTGTTGGGTGCAGAGCACAGAATTACCCAATGGGGCATACTGACCAACCATAAAATACAGCCTTATGTATTACATATAATGTATATCAATTGCATTCAACCTCAAAGCTTAAGCTTCCACATGTAGAGCAAATAACATAAATGTGACACTGACCCTCCCTTAAAAGGGTTTATAATTTAATGGAAAAAATATTAGCACTTGTCAGAGATAAGCTGGCCAACCACCTTTTGCCAGAGCGAGGCCTACTTCTGTAAACATTTCAAGCGTAAAGATTTTGAGATTGAGTTGGTGTCACAGAGGAGGCCTTCGCAGATTGGCCTTTAGAGGTAAGAAGTGCTAGTGTAGGAGCCTTGTGTAAACTAATTTTCTGAGCATCAGTGTTCTCATCTGTAAAATGGGGATTCTGGTCCACAATCTCACTCATAAAATGCCTGCAATGAATTATATGAATATTCACACTAAGTGGGACAAATAGAGACTATAAACAGCCTCATGTCCTTAAGAATCGTCATTTTTACTTGGCTCAACAAAGTGATATTATCCCTCTCATTCTTTTCCTTTACTTTTCTTATCTAATTATTTTCAACATCCTATACTTCCTGCCAATGTCTCTCATACCTGTCACCTTTTTCCAGGCTACAGTCACCCTATGCAAAGCCTCATCATGACATGTCTAGACTACTTAATAACTTCCCAGGTAATATACCACCTCCACTCTCTCCCTCAAACTATCCTTCACTCTACAGCCAGGTCATTCTCATTAATAATCCACTCCAGAGATCAACCAAAGGACTTGTATGCATGCATATAAGCCTAACCAATGGACACAGACACCAGGAGGGTGAGGGCATAGTAGAGAGTGGCAATGGGGGGATAACGACACATATGTAATACCTTAATCAAGAGAGAGAAAATCCACTCCACCCAAACTTTACCCCCCTGTTAATTCTACCACTTCTGCAACCTCTCTCCTATAATTCCATGCCTGTGTGGCAGATTGTTTACAACCTGACCACAATATCTCCCATCCCACATGCTAATCCTACAGTGTGACTTTAATGTGTTAAGGGTTGAGCCTATGTTCCCTCTTCATAGATCTGGGTGCACTGGTGACTATGACCCAAGTGGCAATGGATGGCTAATAAGGTAGGTCATACAATTGAAGGAGCGTGTGCCTGGTTCTCTTGGGACACTAGCTCTTGTTACCCAGCCTCTATGCTTAGAGGAAGCCAAGCAGCCACATGGAAAGGCCACCTGCAGAAGTTCTGGTCACCAGCGGGAACTGCCAGACATGCTCGTCGCGAGTCTTCAGCTGATTCCAGCCCTTCCCTAGTTATGCTCTGGGCTGCCCCCAAATGATCCCAAGTGGAGTACAGACATGCCATTCTCTCCCCCCAACCCCACCCCCTGCCGTGCTTTATCCAAATTACTGATTTGTGAGCAAAATAAAAAGAGTTGGTTGCTTCAAGTGACTAATTTTAGGGTAGTTTGTTATGTAGTAATAGATAGAATAGACTAAAATACCCTCCATTTGTTTTAAGTCTTTCTCAAATCCCACCTGCCTTTAAAAACCCAGCATAGGCTTACCTTCTTCATGATGTTAAAAACAAAGTGATTTCTGTATCTCGCTCTTGTTTGAAGCTTGACTAGAACTCAAGAGAAAAATAAAAATGTGCCTATATCTTTTTGGGAACCCTTTTCATCATCTTACACATAACAGGTGGTCTACATATACTTGCTACTCCACTAATTTTCTAGCCTCCAGAGTAAAATGCACATAATAGGTGCTGAATTAATGACATACACTATGATATGTGTATAATATAAAAGAATATATGATAAAACAAGAGAGACAATTAAAACGATTTTGAATGGAAGTTTAGGTACTTGTAGGAAATTTAAACTTTTCAAGTCTCTAAACTGTCTTTAGATTGAATAAAGTAGCTGCTTTTTTAATTAACAGTTTATGTTCAGCCGCATGTGTGTGTGTGCGCGCGCGCGTGTGTGTGTGTGTGTGTGTGTGTGTGTGTGTGTTGAACCAACTTGTGGATTTGGACATTGGGAATTGTTCCCTTGTTAATAATTGAATTCTAAATGAGCATTTTGAGAAGTGGCAGTAACCATTCACATTCTCTGGTCTTATAATTACTCAAGTGTAATTATATGGAAGGATTTAGAAATAGGCAGAATGCTTCCTGCCCAATCCCATCTCTATCAGGACTCCTTAAAATGGGAATCATGAACCCTACATGGTTGGCATTGTGTGAGCTGCATGCCCGAAATCACATACAAAATGTTGTGTATATGTGCATTTTTCTAAGGATCTATGACTTTTATTTGATTCTCAAAATAGTTTTGGAAACACCATTACCTTATCACATTTGCTTTTAACTCCCACAGATTCCGCTGAAGGGGCAGCCCAGGACCAGCAATGGGGAAATATGGAGGCTGGTCCGGCTCTGCCTCTGTGTGACCTTGGAGAGATCCTTACAAGCTCTCTAGATCTGCTTCTGGGTCTCTCAACTGTACGGTAAAAACAGGGGGTGCACTAGAGCTACCTAGACATCTCGAGACAGTTTTCCTGAGAAGGGCCCTGAAGAGGAAGAAGCTACCTCAGTTGGTGTTATTCCATTGGCTTTTCTTTCCCATAAAAGAACTATAATTTAATTTTGGTTAAAACCTATATCTAAGTGTTTACAATTGTGTATATAACAGATATTGAGTGCCCGCACTCAATATGTATGACAGTCACTGATTATGGACTTTCCACTCAGTCCTTTAACACTTGGCCATCGCTGAATAGTCCACCCCAAAACTGCACATATTTTTAGGAGGTAAAGGAGACAGTAAAAATATTAAAAACTGCCCGGCTGACATGGCTCAGTGGTTGACTGTTGAACCTGGTCACATGGCCAGGTTGTGGGCTCAATCCCAGTGGGAGGTATGCAGGAGGCAGCTGATCAATGATTTTCTCTCATCATTGATGTTTCTCTCTCTCTCTCTCTCTCTCTCTCTCTCTCTCTCTCTCTCTCTTTCTCTTTCTCTCTCTCTCTCTCTTCCTCTCCGAAATCAATAAAAATGTATTTTTTAAAATATCAAAAATTAAGAGACTGCACAGAGGCCTAAAGAATAAGTGATTTATCATGAAGTGGTAGAACAGGGGTTATGCGAGTGAACAAATAGAAACATAGTACTCCACTGATAACCAGACTGATTTGGCTGATCTGTCCTATGACTGGTAGGTGGCTGTCCACTGCTCCTTCATCTTCCGTATCTGCATGCTCAATCAAGAGAACAACTCTCCCATCTAGAGGAAAACTTTCTTTGAAGACATTGAGTAGCTACACTCTGGCTCAGAACCTCTGAACCAGTTCTTAGCAATAGAGTCAAACAAACAAAAGCAGACACACACAGGTAAGACATAATGAATAATTTGAACGCAAATATAATCTGAGCATAATTCTCCTCATGCTCAAAGGTTTCAATGAAGGAAGTAAGGTTTTGTGAAAGCTTTTTATTAGAGAGGAAACGCAAGACAAAGTACCAAAGAGAAAGCAGATTTTCAGCACTTCCGAGGATGAAAAACAGGACATTGATCATTTCATCATTCCTTGGTCCATTAATTTTCCCCTTAATGTTAGTATTTTTTAACATATATTAACACTCAATCTTTCCTATGTATATGACTTATCTCTTGAATTAGAAAGTCACCTACTTGGACCCAAAACCCATATGCTATATTTTTGGATGTTATGTGAATAATGATGTGCCCCAACTAAGTATCAATAAATAGTCTATGAATGAATAAATGGAAATTTCTCCTTAAAACCTAAGTTGGTGGTAAAACCAATGACGCGGCTTTATAAGGAAGCTGAATAATTTCTTCTAACTCACTATAATTAATATCCACAATATCCAAAAGTAAATATAATTTTAATTTATTTCATTAAAAGTAAAAATATAAATGGAGAGCCTCCATTTGTTGCTGATAGTTTGGAAGTGGGACATGGAGATCTACACAAAGGCTGTTCTCTGGTAGTGGAGAACAGGGGAAAGGTTTGGAGACAACCTTATTTATTACCCACCTTTGGAAAATGTGGCTAAATTATTTTGTGCTTCTTAAGAAAAAAAATAAGTGCACTAAAGAACAACATACGATACAAGAAAATGGGGTTTGTTTTTCTCCAATATGTGTTTCATGCAGTTCTTCCTCCTGACCTCGCCCATGACTGTGCATTCGGTGTATTGTATATGTGCCACACTATTCTGGCCTTCAGATAAATTTGCACATGTATGAACAAAATGTCTGGAGCAGCAAAAGTATTGGGGTGCACAATATCTTCAAATTGTATTAAAAATGTATATACCAAGTTTCTGGAATCACCTCAAGACCAAGAGAGATCTTACAATAAAAAAACAACAACAACATATCTATGTGGTAAGGAGAGCTAAATGTGGAACTCATCACAGGCATGCTTAGAAAGGTCTTAGGTTTAAGATGTTTACTCTCCACCACACATGAGATACCCTTAAACAAAGCTGCCTCTGGATTCTTTTTTCCTTTTGGTCATAAATCAAATACCCAAGAGCTGACTCATATAATATTATCTTACTTCATTTTATCTAAGTCAATCACTTGGGAATGAAAACAAATTGCAGTGGAAACAAAGGTGGGAAATGATAGCTTATCTTTCACCCTGATCTCCCAGGGCATTCAGAGGTTGGATTATTTCATCATCTTGATATGAGGGGCCATTACCATGACTTTGATCTCCCTATGCAGTGTGCTGAGGTTGAAATGGGGAAGAAAGACTTTAGGAGGATGTTCTTTCATATCATGATTTGTACAGAGAAAAAAAAATACATCTCACCTCTCAGAAAACCAGAGGAAAAACCCTCCAACAGGCCCTTCTTATAAGAAATGATATGTAATATCATGAGGGGCTAAAATAAGAACTGTAGCTTGCTTGTGTAAGAGGATAGTCTTTTCTTAAGTATCTCTTGATTTTCACCTCAGGGTGTCATAAGAAGCATGACTAACACAGTAGTCACTTCATGTTTGTTGAATTTAACTCATTACAGGTTCTAATTTCTTCATAAGTGTTGGTGAGAATGGAGCACTAACCCATATTTAGGCTATTGTTCTCCAAGTGAATATAAAAAGTTTTCTCACATACATTCCATTAGAGGAGGTTGAAAGTGGGGTTTGCTTTGTATTTTGTTGGTTTATTTGTCTATTGGTTTGTTCATTTGGTTGGTTGGCTGGTTTATGCTGACAGTGCTTGATCCTCCAACAGTAAGAGAAAGAAACAGCATGGTACATATCATGAGGTTTCTAGTCAGGCAAGACTACTTTCAATCCAAACTCCTTCACTTTACTAGCCATCCACCCATAGGCAAGTTCCTTAATCTCTCCAAATCTCAGAGTTTTTACTTATAAAATAGGATAATAATCCCCACCGGCCAGCGTTGTTAGGAAGATTAAATGAGACAATGTATAGATGGGGCTTACTTAACATAATGACAAGCCTACAATAAGCATTAGGCATATAGCTAATTTTATGTTTATTATTATTACCTCATAGAGGTAATTAAACAAAGTAAGACACGTAAGTACGTACCATGGCTCTTGACATACAATGGTTGCTAATGCTCATGTTCTCCTTCCCCAGGGAGATTTCCCACATGTGGTTTCCCCAGCACGTTTCTATGTGCCATACACAGGTCTCTCTCAAGCATGTATCATGAAACTCTCACTCAGAATTAACTCTAAAAATGCTCCCCAGTTGCCAGAAATCACAAGAAATAGAAACAAGCATCCGAACGTTCAGATTTGCAGTGAGAATGCTGGTAAGCATTGCTACTTTGATGTGACAGTTTTACTAGTAGATGTTGAAAGCACTAAGTGACTAGCACCAAAGATGCTGCCATGTGGCCATGGGCTATTTCCAGTCCTTCTTGCTTTTCCTGGCTTTACCTGGATGGGATACGTGCAGATTTGTCATCCATGCCATTCAAATAATTATGGCCTGACTGATGTCCTGTGTCACATCCTCATGTCTGTTCACATGACTCACCATTCAGCTGGAAAGCAGGAAGCGCCCCATTTGGGGGAGGAAGTCAAAAGGACGCCACACCTCAGAACAATACCCTTCTAACCCAAGCCGTGTTATTATTCTCGTCTACCTAGCAACACCCAAACAGAGCATGTTTAATCACATCATCAGAAAGGAAGATCTGGGCTATGAGTTTACACTGTGTCCCACATCTGAGACATCATGGAAAAAAGAGCTACAATTGGATAGTTGACTAAACCTCTCACTTCAAAGTACAGAGACCTAAGCTTCCCTTCAGTTTACTCTGGTGTATCGCTTGGAAGTGATATTCACTAACATAGAACTAAACGTAGGTAGGCAGAAGTGGGTGTGCGCACCCATACATGAGAAGTTTTGGGCACCCAAAGGATGCTACTATGAAAAATGGTTGTTGCCAAGATTCTCTGCTCTTTATCAATTTGCATGTTTTCAAAAAAATAAGCCTGAATCTATGCCAAGATGTGACATCTTTTATTGCATGGAGAGTATATTTCCATTACAATGGATCAGGAGTTACCTCATCTCCCACTTCTATTCAGAAGTTCTGGAGTGGCCAGAAATATCACCCTCATTCAAGACCAGGGAGAGTTTAGCAAAGTGATGTTCAATCTCATTCTCTCCAGCCCTGAACCCACATTCCAATCTGAAAATGAAAACTTTAGAGGAATGAAAAACTGGCCAGCTCTTTAATGACCCAATCTTCCACTGCCACCGAGAATCTAACTTCTGAATTGGCAATGGATAACAAAGAGATTTTATCAAATGAGTGCATGGGTTTTTTCTTAGAAATCTATAATTGTATACTTATTTATAACTCAAGGGTAAAATATTAATTTACCATGAATATTAAGAATGTATTCTAATGATTTACATTTATAAAACATGTTTAAGTTAATATCAAGGTATATATTTAATTACATTAAATATATATAATTATCATATCTCAGACACTATTACCATGCAAGCTATATTTTATCTCATTTTATAAGTCAGTTAACTGGGGTACGAACATCTGTCCCAATACTACACAGCCAGGAGGCAGTAAAATCTCATTTAGCCTCAAGCTTGTCTGACAACCATGCCATACGCTTTCCACCCTAGAAACTGCCCCCTCTATTTATTAATCAACTTGCAGGTTTTGAAATATGTTTGCAGCTTGGCGAACAATTTAGAAGTCATGTTTTATAAAGACTGAAATTGCTGCAGCAGCGCACCACCAATCCAGAGGTCTCTTGTGCCAATCTCCTCCTCAACCTGACCAGACTTAAGTGCTGCAGCTAGGTCACCTAAGCCACCAGGCGAACGTGACACATCACCGCTGGTGGGCGACACAGCTACCAGCATGCATACTCACTCCTAAGCACCTTTTACTCTTCATGCTAGAAAGCATGGCTACACTGTCCCCAGCCTTTGACGGAGAAAAGGCACCAGGAGAAGGCGAAAAGGAGGGGTTTGCAGAGGCAAGAGTATTGACTTCGATGAAAAGTCAGAGCTGGCAATCTGGAGCAAGGGGACCAGAAAGCTACAGGCTCTGGAACATAGTGGTGCTAGTTAGTGTGGGGGCAAAAACTCGCACACAGCTCAGAAGCTTCTGAGGACACCAGCCAGCTAAGCCCAGAATAAAATCAGAAACCTGTGGGATGACACAGAGGAAGACAAAAACAATACCTTCCCTGAGAAAAATGGGATAGCCATGTTAACATTTCTTCCAAAAGAAATTTCTGCCGTTTAAAGCAAGCGTATTTCCCTTTATTGAAAACCAATCTTTGGAAGAGCTTCTCATTTCTCGTAGAGGTTAAAGCTGTTTGTCCGGTTTTTTGTGTTTTTTTACAAATAAACATCCATTTCCAAGGGGGATGCTGTGCATTTAAAGAGGTTCCCGAGCTTTACTGCAAGAGGATCTCACCGACTCTGTTTTGCTGTTTACCAGCCCCGTTCACCACCACGTTAGCCTAGGTCCCCAAATCAAGGTTTTAATTAAGAGTAGTTCCCTTCCTCTACTTCCATATACACCCAGTCTTGGACACTCCTGTCAGTCTCCTTCCCTGAGGCTTTCTACGCTGCCTCTGCTATTTCTCACACATGGTTATATCCTGCTTTTCTAGAACCACTGAAGGGCAATGCTTGGAGCACCTGGGAATGATGAGATCCAGGCACAAAAGCAGAATTATTTCATCTCTGCATCCAGGGTTTTTAGCTTCAACCCGACAAGACAGTCTCACTGAAAGGCTCTGGTCTGTAAGGAGCATGAGTGGCCAAGTACTGAATGGCGGACCATTGATCTGGCCAAGAAAAACAGCATGAGACATCATTTTAAAATGTATTCTTCCTTTCAGTTTCTCCCAAATAGATAAGAATGAACTATTGCTGGGAGCTGTATTTTGTAGCAAACAGACCTAGAAGCTGACTCATTTGGGACTAGCCTCCCGAAGCAGCATCTCCCCAGAAGCAAAGTTTCCAGGAGACGTGGTAGACAACGCAGCACCTTTTTAAAAGTTTTGCTTTGGAGTAATATGTCCTTAGGGGTTTGTAACTCGGGCACAGTTCCAGGAAAAGGGATTCGAGGGGAAAGGTTAGTGAAGGAAAGTCTTGAGGAAGAAAATCATGAGGCGAGTCAGGAAAATGTCTCTCCAGCCCTAAGTGCCTAATCACAAAATATATCTCAAAAAGTAAACTTGGGGAGATATTTTAATACCCATGGCAAAATGACATGTGTCTTTAATTTACAAAGTGCTCCTATCACATTGTAAACTGTAGCTACAACCTAATGGACCACTGGACAAAGGATATGAACCAGCCAGTCACAGACAAAAACAAATACAACTGCCCAGAAATAGTTTAAAAGATGCTCAACCTCACTCATGATTGGAGAAACAAAATAACAATAAGATGTCTCTTCTTCCTGGCAAAATTTTCCAAGTTTGAAATTGCCCACTGTTAAAGACGTGTCCAAACAGCTGTCCTCATACACTGTTGGGGAGGGTACATTGGTGCCGACTTTCTGGAGTGTAATTAGAAAAATATTCATCAGACTTCAAATTTCAGACAATGTCCATATAATGCCATAGGTAAGAACTTACTCCATAAAAGTACATCAAGATATATGTACAAGAATATCCACTGAAGCACTGTGGATAAGAATAAAAATCAACACTTGTTTGTCAGTCGGGGTGTAGGTTGAATAAATTATAGCCATCCAGCCAACGGACAACACTGCAGTATAATGTGGTTAATCTGAATGGACTGAGAAGGAAGGATCTCTAAGACACACTAAATGGGGGGGGGGGGGTGGGGAAGCAAGATACAGACAACATGAATAACATAATTCCATTTGTGCGAGTATATAATATATATGCCGCTATATAGTTATTGCTTATTACAAACTATCCAAAATGTCATAGCTTCAAACAATGGCTATGCATTATTTCTCACAATTCTGGGTGGTTAGTTCTTCTGTTAGTACCTGGACTTACTCAGGTGGCTGCAGTCAGCAGGGAGGTTGGTGGAGGTGAGATGGAGTCACTTCCCTGGGGATTTAGCTGATGTGGTTACAATGACTAGAATAGACCATATGCATTTCTATCCTCAGGGCTGGCTTCATGGGCGTGAAACCTGTGCCCTGGGCACTGAGTTTAATGCTCTGCTGTCACTATCTTGAAATCCTTAATAATTTTATCTTTGAACTTGTGTTTTTTAAGTAAAGTCCATATGGACATTGAGGGTGTGTGAGCAGAGGAGATAGGGCAAAAGCCACGTTCCCTGACACCCCATTTACACATGGCATCCACATTGCCTCGTGAGGACAGAATTCTGGTGGACTCATGATCATGGGAGTTCAGCATGACTCCAAGCAAGTACACCTTCCAATGAGCTAATCCAGGTGCTGGCAGCCACGGGGGCCCCATATTCTGTACTAATCAGAACTTGCTTGGAACACACAAAGAAAGGCATGGTATTGGCAAAGGAAGTCTATCACACCTTGTCTTATTAATGTTACTTCCCTGGATTAACCAACCACTTACACTGAAAATAATGACATAAAGAACAAAGAAAGCCAGCAACCCACAGTCCTTTCCCTTTCAGTCCTTCCTTACTCAACTGTAAGCTGAAGGTAGAAAGTATGGGTAGCAGGGATGTGCATCAGGAACTGAAATATACAGTTCTATTAGTTCTATGCCCCGTTTCTACTATTCTGGTAAGAATGAAATATGTATACATGTATGGGTCTAGGAAACACAAATTATGTCATTATGACATACAAGTCACATGTTCTTTTATTTGCATTTAAAATTGGCATTGCACCATAGAAAGATAAACAGCAAATGTACGAGTATGCTAATAATTTAATTTTTTCATTTTTCTACTTAGAAAGACATATTAAGTAGCAAATAAGAAACATGAGTGGACATAGAGAATGCAGAAGAAACGGAAAGGCTTTATATTTTAGTACTGTTAATAACACTTTTTCTCTCTGGGGGGAACAAGGGACCTTACATTTCTATTTTTCACCAGGCCCTACAAATCATGTAGTGGGCCTTGTCTGTACTGCTTGAATTTGAATATATATGTGCCACATTTGTGTATTAGAAAAATGGGTTTCTTTTTATCACGCCCCTTTCATTCTTGTATTTCATGAAAGGAAGCTTTATGCTATCTCTTACTTAAATCATCGAAGATCTGTTTAAGAAAATAGCATAAAAATAATGATAAGATCCAAGGAAATAAAAGCTGAAAGAAGACAGGTACCCAAATGAAGAAACATTTTTAATAAACAAAGGCAATATCTCTATTATTATTCCAGCTTTTTTTCTTTTGTGGGCAAACATTCTCCTTGATTTATAGCACTAGGCCACAGCCAGCACAATGAAATTAAACAAGAATAATATGTCAGATTAAAAAACCCAAACCCAATTTTATGAACTCAGTTCACAACAGCTGCACTGTCAACATAAATATTTATATTCTCGAGGGCCGTGAATACAAGGTCATCTGCACCATCAGGGACGCTTGCCTGGTTAGTACACATATAAATCAACTCAGGATATGTGCAAGGTATCTAGAAGTTATTTACAGGGATAGCTTCTTGGAAAATTAGTGCCAAAAGAACTACCCATGTTTTATCAACTAGCATGGTATCCACATGATATCCCATAGCTACAACGACTAAACATCTCTATTCAAACTGAAGGCGGTATTATTTTTATCTTTACCTCTTATATTTTTAATATTACTAAGCATGTATAATACTTTGAATTTTCAATAGGCTTACTAGTTCTTAACTAAAAATTAAAATTAATTGTACTATATAGATATTACATGCTTAGTTAAAATGTTCTAGTGTCACATTTTGCAATAAAGTTTCTCAGATTTAAATGCTAATAGGAGATTCAAGTTGTTGATATTTAATGAAATAACAAAGCAAAAGGAGAAAGTAAACTAAAGCCTAGTACTAGTAGGTCTGCTGGAGCCAATTTGTGTGAAGACTGTGATTCTTTTAGAATTTTAAAAACTCTTTTTTCTTTCTCAAAGGATTGTGAAAAAAAGAGTTAATGTAAGCTCCACAAGCCTTGCCTAATAACCAAGAGAATGCTCTGCATAAAATATCCGACAGGAGAAAGTGGTGACAGTGAGGAGAGGGCAGCTGATGGCTGGGGGCGGAGGTGGGAGAAAAGCATACTTTTCATTATATATACCTGGCTGTACATTCGAACTGTTTTTTTAACCAAATGCATAGTCTCAATAAATTAAATTTATTTAAAAATAAAAAATGAAGACAATTCTTGCTCTGAATAATGAGCCATTCAATAACTAATTTCCAAAAGTACCATTGTCTAAAGTTGTCCAGTTAGCTATATGGGCATGATTAAATGTGGGCCTTTTCGGGGGACATATGAAACTCAGAACACAAAGCCACAGTTCCATGAAAACCTGTTATTAAACTTCAATCATTGTGGAACTGAGTACAAAATATTAAAATTCTCTCTATTTCGAAGGTCAGTGGATCCATAAATTAGAAATACTTATTTTAAAACAGGCTTTGGTAAAATCTCTTGCTGCAAAGCATTTCTGTTTTGAACCTAGACCTTGGCTTTTTTTTCTAATGATTTCTTTGTCGCTACAAAAAGATTTTCCGAACACCAATGTCAAAGCCTTAAAGCCACAATGAAAATTATGTTTCGATTTCTATTCTCACCATCAGAAATCTGTAAAGATGCATTAAACTGAGAGAAAATGGTCTGTATTCCCCAGTTTTCTCCCATGTAAAAGGGGAACAGGCTATAGAATCTAGTCTGTATTTTTTTTTTTATTCTATAAAAAATGGGCATCAATCTTTTGGGAGGTAACATACCCCTTTCAGTTGAGGATGAAAGCCATGGGCCCTCTTTTCAGAAAAATGCACAAACATAAAAAAAAATCAGAGGTTTGTGGGTTTCTCAGTAGCTGATCCATGAACTCCCCTGGGCTCATGGGTCTGCATGAGAAGCACCTGTCGTGTCCCATTCCTCTTCTCTGACCCACACACAGACCTATCCACCCATGGCCTCAGTAAGTTATTCTGTTATTACAGGGCACATTATCACCTGTCTCATATTATTTTTCAAATCAGCCACAAAGAAAAATAAGATAACATCTTTATAAAACAAACTTTAAAATTTTAAAATCACAAAATAGCCAGGTTTATGGTGAATTTAATCCATTTAGAATTTATGTACATTAAATATTATAAAAAATAGAAAGAGACAGACCAAGATCAAATATTTGCAGAAATTATAAACAAGGGTTACTGTCTGATCAAATAAAGCATTCAAATAGATCAATCAATAAATGCCAACATAGGTATAACATGTCCTAATAGAGGAATATAATCAGTAAAGAAATATATAAGAAAATATCAACCACCCAACAGTAATCAAAGAAACACAATGACAATAATGGTGCCTATTACAATGAAAAAACTATATAATGATTATGTTGGCTACCACTAGATATAATAGGCATTCTCTGATATTCTTTAAGGTTCAATAAAAGCTATAGAAGATAAATGTGATCATATTTATCATGAGTCATCAAAATTTTCATTCCTTTCAAGTTAGTTATTCTTTTTCTGGGAATTTATCCCCAGAAGTGATTCTCATAGTTTAGGAGCAGCTGGGGGCTCTCAACTCAGAGGGCCTGAGTTCAGTACTCTTTCGTTATAATACTAAGATATGGCTCTCCACATTCCCTCTCATTCTGTCACAGGGCACAGTGGCATTTTCCAGGAGATGCATGATGTGTGGCGACACCATTGCTCTGACAGGTAAGAGAATGTGGGCTTGTAGGATGGTGAGATTTGGGGGTGATTTTGTAGCTTATTCTCATACTTTCAATAACCAGACCACATGAGCAACCTCAAATCACAAAGCCACAAATAAACCATATTCACTCTATCTCTAAAGTACTGATTCCCATTACCACTCAAATCTGGCAGAGACCCCAATTCAGAAACAGAATGTCTATATAAGAAAAAAAAATTATACTAAGAAGTTTAATACAGACTAGTAAGGAACAAACATATTATTCAGTCATAGAGCCTTAACACAGGCAAAGATGCCAACCAGGTGTATGCAGAAGCAGCAAGTGCAAAGAGACCCAGAGGACTACCAAGGCCCACTGCCCCGAGACAAGAGTTCTCAGGCCTGGCTGCCCAGTAGACCCATCTGGGGAGCCTTAAGAAGCTACTAATGAGACATATCCCAAAAAATATTGCTAAGAGCGATGCCAAAGAGTTTATTGCCCAGGTTTCCTTCTAAGAGTTTTATGGTTTTGGTTCTTACACTTAAGTCTTTACTCCATTTTGAGTTTATTCTTGCATAGGGTGTAAGAAAGTGGTCTAGTTTCATTCTTGTCCACTTTTCCCAATACCAATTATCGAAGAGACTATCTTTATCCCATTGTATATTCTTGACCATATAAATGTGGGTGTATTTCTGGGCTCTCTTTTCTATTCCATTGATCTACATGTCTGTTTTTATGCCTGTTCCATGCTGCTTTGATTACTATTGCCTTATAGTATAGTTTGATATCCGGTAGCATGATACCTCCAACTTTGTTCTTCTTTCTCAATATTGCCTTGGCTATCTGGGGTCTTTGGTAGTTCCATATAAATTTGGGGGTGATCATTTCATAAGGTATATAAATGTCTAATCAGTATATTAAACAACTAAAACTAATATAACATTGTCTATCGACTGTAATGGGGAAAAATTTCTAAAGAAGCTACTGATGACCAGGCCCCATTCTGGTTACATTGGTCCAGGGCGGGCCCACAGGTGGGAATTTTCAATAGCTTCCCAGGAAATTCTAATGTGGAATTAGTTTTGGGAACTATAACGATAAATGATGAAAGATACCAAAAAGTTCTTCTTGCCTTTCAAATAATATATTTTGATACAATATGACCTGTTGCCCTATATATTTCTTTCCATTCACCATTCACATAATGTGTGTCTCTGCCTTCTTGAATTTGCAAACCAAAAAGAGGGAGGGGAGAGGAGCTAAACTTTTCAATATATCAGGCACCTAAGTAATTGATCAATGTTAACTTGGACTGCTGTGGTCAGAAAAGCAGGATTTAACAACGGTATCTTTATTTTATGGACAGATGGCCCAGGAAGCTGGAGAGCTTTCCAACAGTCCTCAAGAAACAAGAATAGATCAGAATTTCAAGCCAGACCACACTGACCACATCAATAACCTTTAGAAGGTCTGTCTTGCATTTACTGTTCGGGCTAGACAGCTCAAAACGGAGGGGTCAGAGAGATCAATCAGGCAAGACTGCAGGAATTCCAAAGGGCTGCCTTTGTGACAGGATTTCCTGCTGCTCCCTCCTTGGTGTCAAGCACCCTGCCCCAGTGACTGTGCCCTAACTTCGCCTCCTTGGCGGCCGGAGACCTCGCAGGGAATGGAATTTGGCCTGATGAGAGCAGGAAAGTCCCATGACCACAGAGCTTCCTACACATAAAGAGCTTAACAATATCCCCAGTCCACACCACCAGTTCCTTCTGAAAGTCTCAAGTTCTTAAAGTTTTCTCAACTAGAACTGCCTTTGCCTGAGGGACCCATTAAGTCTTAGAGCGGATTTCTCCAGATGATGCCTGAACAACAAACAAATCACAAAGCCAGGCATTTGGAAATACAACACATGACTCCCTCAGAGGGCAGGCGGACGGACCCCTAACCAAACCCCCCAGGACACACCACCCCCCTCCCCACACCCCCAGGAGGCAAAGGCCGAAGGCAGAGAGAGAAAGCCAAGCCGCTTCTGTGTGGTCAGTCCCTTGGGATGAGGCCGCTCCAACGCTATAATTTGGTTAACTGACCCCAATCCTTTAGGGAAGCTGAAAAACAGCCTTGTTAGCCACACAAGAATTCAGAACCAGATCTCTTGGGATGGCATGCTATCCTCCCGGTGGAAATGAATCTCTCCCTGTCCCCCCCCCCATGTCCTTCAGCACACTGATCTTTCTCATGGTGCTTTCCAGTTCACCTTTGGTCAGGGTGATTTGTACTGATGCCTGTCTGTCTTCACTCGATTGTGAACCAGACAGAGAGGGTGCATCTTGCACCTCCACATGGTGGAAACCAAGTATGCTCGTTGAATATGACAGAAGCTCCTCAGAGATGAAAGGGTCAAAGTGGCATCCATTAACATTGAGTCGAGCGGCCCTTTAGCAGGCAGAGCCCACCCAGAACGTTAGCTGAGACACTGACGAGAGCCACTGCCAGACAAAAGCATGGGGAGAGGGTGGGTGTGAGGCGTCAACAGCGTGCTGGCGAATGCACAGCCACAGAAGGAATTTCAGAACCTCTGTTAACAGAACCTCCTAGAAGGCCAGAGTATCCACTACACGCTCCTGAAACAAACACGCAAAGGAGCATCAGCTGAGGAGTGACCGCTGCTCACAGCACCCCACCAGCAGGCCTGCCGGCAGCATCTGGGCATTCCTGGCACCTGCCAGCCGAGCCTTGATCTGTTCAGAACCCCTGATCGTCTTCTGAGAAACAGTGAGATCATAGCTGCGGAGCCGGTAGGACGTCAAGTCATCAATAATGTAGCAGAATTCCCATAAACAGTAAGGACTTCATAGAGTCTGAGAGCGGCAGGCAAGACACCTACTGGGCGCCCACGGGGTGAAATACCATCACTCTCAACCTGTTTCCCTACCCAAAATTCATTTTTAATGCACGCCATTCAAATAGGTCACCAGATAAACACATCGACTTATTGTGAATGTGGTAAATGCGACCCTGCCTAGTTATGAACAACTATCTTTGTTTATCTTCTAGAAACATATTTAAGATCCTCAGGCCAAGCAAACAGCCTTCACAATCAGAAAAAGATGAGCTGCCCCTGCCTCCCTCACCCCCCCCCCACATGCACACCACAAATAATAATGAGATCTAATTATGTCGGTGCTGTGCAACATATTCCGATCTGGTGGAACATAATTAGAGAAGCCAGAGATGCTTTCGAGTATAACTCCTCAGGCCAAAATGCAAACTGTGACATGTAATGCTTCCCCACTAAAGAATTCTTTAAAAAATCCATTCTGACCTTGTAGGGCATACGTCCTTCTTTTTCTGTCTCTCAAAGCTCTCAGACATCCAGTGAGTATCTGTCCTTTATTTGGACAGCAAAGTGCATCTCCATCGTCGATGATTCCCTGTCTGTATCTGTTCCTGTTAAGAGGATCTCAGACCACGGAGAGGAAACTGGTGCTGCTGGTTCTCCAGGGAAACTCGGGCAGCAAAGGCAATAGGAAAAGACGTCCTCTATATAATTTTTTTTTCAATTTTAGTTTCCTCCTAATAACTTCACTTCCTTCCTTTCTGGATTTGAACCACGTTGTCACTTCACGGAAAAGCGTGAGGACAGAGGAGTGAGACCCTGGCGCAGACACGTAGGTCCCACTCATGGAAGCAGGCTTCCGCTCGGCTTAAAAGAATCCGAACTGCCAGGAGAGAGGCGAGAGGAGCAGCCAACAGGATGTGTGTGGCTGGAGTTCCTGGCACAAAGTCTTGGCTTTCATGTTTATTTTTGGATGTATTTTTCTTGGCCTTTTGATGTAAATTTCTGGCCTGGGAAGTAACCCTGCAGTACAACATCCTAAGTGGCCAAAAGTAAGCACAGGCTTCTGACTTGGGAGAGCACAGGCCCCCTGGTTTCTAGGCTCCAGGAATCCTCCCTGGAGGGGGTGGGCCCCTGTGCCCTCGCAGGCAGGCAGGCGACCGCCTGTCTGAGGATGGAGCCTGCAGTCAGTCCTACCTCGGTACCCGGGACCACTACACATGCACCTAAAATGCCAGTCCACCTGCAGAGCCTAGCAGTGATGTCACAGTGAAAGAACCTGACACTGTTTGCACCCACCCAAAGGGCTTCTGAGATTGGGCATTCTGTGATATTATGTTTTAAGTGTTTGCCTTCAATTTTTCTGACAGCCCAAGACAGATAGGAACATCAAGCCTATTCAAGCAGGAGCAGATGCCTCTGAAAGATATATTATTCTAATGCGGCTTTTAAAGCACATCAGCAAAGACTAAGCTGCTGTCATCTCAATAATTCCCATTCTCATAGTGGCTTCAAAAAATTATTAATGGAAGAGGGCTTTTTTTTCTTCCTATATAACCCAAAAAGAGGCAGTAAATAGAAATAATTAAAAAGCTTTACAGTCCCACAACTGCCAACACATCTGGGAGAATCGAGGTAAAAAAGAACTCTGAAAAGTAGGGACTAGAGATAGATGTAAAATGTTTCTTCAGGAATATTCATTGCTCTAGCTGGGTGGCTCAGCTGGTTGGTGCACCAGAAAGGTTGCAGGTTCGATTCCCAATCAGGGCACATACTTAGGTTGCAGGTTCGATCCCTGGTTGGGGCATGTACGATAGAAACCAATTGATGTTTCTATCTCACATTTATGTTTCTCTCCCCCCCACACACATACACTTCCTCTCTCTCTAAAAAAAGTCAATAAAAGCATATCCTCGTGTGAGGACCAAATATATCTTTGAAATATCCCTGCTTACAAATTGCTTTCTTTTCCTAAGACAGAAACATGAACTTACCCCTTATTTTTCCCATTCAGCTTTATATTCCATAAAGCAGATTTTTTCTCAGTCAACAATATTTACTGAGGCCACAGACACATTTGGGCAATAGACTTAATTTATCAAGCATTACTTCTGTTACAGAGAACAGACTGCTGGTTGCCAGAGGCAGGAGGTGGGGGGTGGATCAAATGGGGGAAGGGGGTGAGAAGGTACAAACTTCCAGTTATAAAATAAACGGTGACACATAATGTAAAGCATGGTGACTATGGTTAATGATGATGCTGCATTGTATATTTGAAAATTGCTAAGAGAGAAAATCTTAAAAGTTCTCATCACAAGAAAAAAATTGTCACTATGTGCGGTGATGGATACTAACTAGACTCATTGTGGTGATCATGTCGCAATATATACAAGCATCAAATCATCATATTGTACAACTGAAACTAATATAATGTTATAGTCAATTATAGATAAAAAATAAATAAATAAAAAATAAACATTTAAAAAAATCATTATACCTGAGCAATGATTCTCTGGGACATGGTTTGCCTTGGTTAAAATAAAATCACAATAGTGTGACAAGAAGTTTCTGGGTAACAATTACAGCGTTTATTGTGACCTGGGTCAGACTACCAATTTAAAATATTGCTGTTGAAGTCTGTAGTTTTATTGCTGTCTTTAAACTTTCAAATAGCTTATTCACAAACATATATAATATGTAGTTATTTTGAACACGCTCAAACAGGGCAAAGGAAAGCTTTTGTCCAGAATGATGTTCATGGATTGAAGCACAGGGAAGCAGGTGGTAGACCACTAGCTCAAGGGCCTCTCGGTCCTATCTTTTATGGATCTGTTCGAGCGTGCCTTTCTAATGTACTTCTCTGAACACACTGGACCCACCTCCTCGTTCCATGTCCTGTATTTGGAACAGTCCATGTAAAGAAGCCCAAGCAGGCTGCAAAGCTGAAAGCATCTTTATGCAGACACAGCAATGGACAGAAAGTCAGAAAGAAAACTAAAAAATCCCTCGTTTGCTGTTCTAACCATTGAAAACCTTCTTAAACTATTATGTGCTGAGAATAAATTCATGTAATTGGACAACAAATCGGTCTTTTATTTATTCCGAAGGCCAATAACAATCATAAATACCCATAATCTTGGGTCAAATATTAATAAGTGGCTTAAAACTCCCACGCCTACACTTCACTACTTTGCCATTTTCCCTCCTTCCTGGGGGTATACAATGCCACCAGTGCCAAAGAGCTTGAATTATAATTGCCTCAAGAACTAAAAGTGATGTTCCAAGACTTTTAAATTAATTTTCTTCTGAATGAAATCCAGAAACATAACTATCTTTTCCCTTCCCCTCTTCTTCCCTCCCTTCCCCCTTCCCTTCCTCTCCCTCTCTCTTTCAAGATGCTACTGAAAAATGACATATTTTATACCCTGGTTAATATATTTTATTAAGTACTAATATCAAAGAGGTGTGAAAAGAGGGAAGCATTATTGACCAACTCAATAAATTTCCTATAATTCACTTAAGCTAAGAAAATATGAGCTAATTTTACGATGGAACAACCCAGCGCCCTCAGATCCGACCACAAATGGGCAATTGAAACTTGGAGGAAAAAAGAAAGTAGTTTTCATTAGAAAAGGTGTAGGGTACAAAGAAAAGCATGAAGCTGCTATCTCCGTTATGTTTGGGGGAATATTTATTTAATTTTATGCATTTGTAGAAATTTGAATAATTCTTCCAGTCAGATTTATGGTGATTTTTTAAAAATAAAATCTGGGTGTTACTAACTTGACTTACAAAATAACAGACAATATAATCCAAGAGGTGTCTGGGCTGAAACTGAATAGGAGTCCAAATCTCACATGGAGTTCTGAGTGTGTATCTACCAGCGGAGAGCCCGGGAAATTGGCCTTTGGTCAGGAAAGGAAGCAGGATTCCCCAGTTCTGTGCTGCCATTCAAGTCCAAGTGTAGATTTAAAATAGACTCTTTGTTCAGCCTATTAGAGAGCTATTTTTAGACTGTGCTACCTGTTAGTAGTAGGGACCACAATTTTCAGAGTTAGAAGAAGTAACCAGATTCCTGATTCTCGTGTTTGATAAAAGTAAGTGACATCAAGGACATAGACAAGGATACCGCCAAATATAAGGTTGCTGCCATGCAATGGACCGACCATGGCATTCCTCTAAAGTAAATAATCAGATGCGGTGACCATGCACAGGTAGACCCATGATGCAGGTCACCTAATATTCACTATTCACAGCCCAAGGCCTAACACTGAGCTCCTTCCCTTGCCGACGGGACAGGCACTGTCCAGCTTACCTGTCTACTGCCTTCTTTCTTCCATCTCACAGTTTGGTGAGGTTCCTACCTGAATTCCGAAGCTATGTAATCCCTCCATTCATGATCTTTCCCTTTTGGTATTTGGCTGACAGATTTGCTAACAGATATTTTTTACCAGAGTAATAAATAGCTGAATTATAAACTAGTCAATGCCATGAAGAGAAAAAGAGTAAGAAAACAGAGCCCTGACTGGTGTGGCTCAGCAGTTAGAGTGTTGGCCCATGCAGCAAAGGGTCGTGGGTTTGATTCCAGATCAGGGACACATACCTGGGTTTCAGGCTCAATCCCAGGCACTGCTTAGGACGAGTGTAGGAGGTAACCAATCAATGTGTGTCTCTCACATAGATGTTTCTCTCTCTCTCTCTCTCTCTCTCTCTCTCTCTCTCTCTCTCTCTCTCTCTCTCTCTTTTCCATCTCTCTCCCCCTCCCTTCCACTCCCTCTGAAAAGCAATGGAAAAAAATATCCTCAGGTGAGGATTAAAAAAAGAAAGAGAGAAAGAGACAGAGACAAAGAGAGAGAGAGGAGCCTGATGTGGGCAGCTGTAAAAGATGTTTATGGAACAATTGAGGAAATTTGAACTCTAGAGTGGGTATTAGATGATATTAGGATATTGTTACTTTCACAGGTGAAATAATGGTATAGGTATGTCGCAGAATATTCTAATTTTCCAGATATACATGCTGAATATTTAGGATGAAATGTCACGATGTCTGTGATTGACATTAAAGTGGTTCCAAAATCAACAAATACAAAGCAAATATGGCGCTATGATAACATTTGTTGAACTAAGTACAAGTACATGTGTTTATCGTATCATTCCTTTTTCTCTTCTGTGAGGTTTTAAAATGTTTTTAAATATATATTTTTAATATTCCCAGGTAGCAACTTCTCAGGAACTGCCTTCACAGCCCGAGGGCTCCTAATTACAGTAAGTTTTTAATATTTCTCCAAATCACCATCAGCAGTTTGACTCAGTCATCACAGACAGAAAGCAGCTATAATGACACACATCACAGGTAGGAAGCTTTTTTTGTTCTTAAAAACGGTTTTCTGAATTTCCTTTTGGGAACAGACTTTTTCAGTTTACCTTTTAAAACGAAAGATCCAAAAAATGGCTTGTTTGCCTCAAGCCTGGTCCATTTTAATTGACAGACAACCTCTCCACACACACCTCATGCAAACCTACTTCAGCTCTGCCTTCCTAAAACTAG
The DNA here is from genome assembly GCF_963259705.1 of Myotis daubentonii. NCBI lineage: Eukaryota > Metazoa > Chordata > Mammalia > Chiroptera > Vespertilionidae > Myotis > Myotis daubentonii. The sequence continues at coordinate 45,907,570 of NC_081846.1, forward strand.
CTTTTGTCTCTGAACTTTACAGAGCGGCTGGAGCTCTTTAATATTTTCTAAGGGAAGCATTTCAAACAAGTAACCCCGCAATTTATTCACTACTGCCAAGAATAAAAGTAACAGGTTTCACCACCAAGGCCCGTCAAGGCTTCGCAGGACTTTCAAGGCAAAGCATCACTCATTCGCCGGCAGGCTTGCTCCCTTAATGCATCTGTCATTTGTTTGGCTCTGGAGGAAACGATTTGATTACACAAAATTCTTTTTAGATCAAGTTTAAAATCTTAGCCACAAGTGGCGAAGCCTGCCAGCTCAATGGGTTAACACTTGGACACACTGAGCCCAGGACAAAGATAAGGAACGACCGCAGGTTAAAATCAGAAGCTTGAAGAACTGAAAAGGAATGAGCGGGAAAGATGCCAAGCTTGGCTGGGCCTTTCTAAGTGCTCCGCTTGCCGTTGCTGTGTATGATGATTTGTTCCCCACACTTCTGAGAAGCGAGTGCAACACCCTAAGGGGCGCTGGTAAGCAGCGGTAAATGCAAAAGCCACCAGGACCAGTTGCATCCATCCACTGCTGTGCCACCTAAGCATTTTGAAGTTGGCAACTAACCAGACATCTTTATGTCCCTCATTTCTCACACCTTATTATGGGGCACATCGTTTTTAAAAAGCGTTTAGATGAAGCAGATGCTAACCCCATTCATTCCACTTTACCAGGGAATATGTCAATGATGACTTTTAAAATGCAAAAGAAAATGTCAAAGTATTTTGTTCCCTGCTTAAGAACACATCTGTGGAATAGGAGGGGAGAAATACATAAAACATCTATGGTCATTCAAGAAATAATTATAAGGTATGTCAAACTACAGAAAATTGAGCAAGCACTAAATTAAAAAAAAAAAAAAAAGATGGCTTGTGTCAAAATGGCTTTTTCACTCCCTTATTTCAAAAACAAGTTTTGAAATTAAATTCCATCCACCAGCTCAGAACAGAACACATTAAGGCCCGACTGTAATGCCATTATCCACGTGGCAGCCCCCTCCCCCCCCCCCCCCACAACCGCATTAATGGACAAAGAAGCCTTGGGGCTCACCTCCCAGAGAGCCTTGAAGTCCTTCTGCTCGATGCGGAGCAGCTCACTGCTCTCCCTGGTAACGATGGTCGCATGACGGGGAGTGTTGTCCAGAATGGACTCTCCAAAGGCCGTTCCAATCCCCAGCGTACAGATGGTCACTGCGTCCTGAGAATCCCCAAAACTGGTCATTAGAAAATTAAGCATTTAACAGATGGGTGAGTTGTCTTTTATTTGAACTGAAGAATTATTTGGAAGGCAGCTAAGCTCACCACTATACCACCAACGCCGCACTGAAGAATTATTTGTATACAATAAAACACTTGATTTGATTGCACAGTTCCATAAGTTTTGACCCAAAGCAAGACACAGCAACATTTCTATCACCCCCAATAGTTCCATCCTGAGTTCTTTCCTTCAAAACCCTCCTTTGAGGCGATAGGTGTATTTCTATCACCGCAAAGGAGTTTTGCTGGTGTTAGAACTTCATGTGAAAGGGATCTGACAATATGCCCTCTTTGATGTCTGGCTTCTTTTGCTCAACATAATGTCTGTAAGATTGATCCAAGTTGTTGCATGGATCCGTAGTTTACTTTCCCTTTTGCTGATGAGTACATTTCCATTGCACGGAGATGCTACAATTGGCTTATTCATTTTCCTACTGGTGGGTATTTGCCTTGTTTCTAGTTTGGGGATATTATGAATAAAGCTGCTAGTAATCATCCCACACAAGTCTTTCTGTGGACAAGACTATCTTTGTCTATGACTACTGTCTGCTTTAAGAAGGGAGGGGAAGTCTTTTAAAAACAAACTAAGGTTTTTAGTGAGGAGGAGCAGTTACAATACTTAAGTAGGAAACTGGAAGAGGGATGCTGTTTTGTCCATCTCTCTCGAAGAGATGAGGAAACCGAGGATGGGAGTGGTTGACTCACACAGCCCTAGTTCAGCAGGTACAACGAGTGAGGCCGTCAGATCCTAACCACTGCTCTCTGACTATAGATCCTAAGCTTTTGGTGTCATGCTGCCTCCTGCAGCCACAGCAGAGTAAAAACAGCATCTGATTAAGTGCAGAATGGCTAGTTTATGAAATGTTGTGAATCGATGATTTAAAAGTTTCTTAAGGTGTACCAAAAAAGTAATTTACTCTCTGCATGCAACATCAACGATAATATTGGGATGTAATCCTAACTAGTTTCAAATAATACAAACAGCCACTCAAAATCACCTGGACATTAATTTTGCCAGGCATTACCGACCAAGGGAGATACACAAGGGTAATCCTGAGTTAGAAAGCACAGCTTTCCTTTCATTCATCTAATACACCATAATAAGCAAATGAGGTTAAGATCAACTTAGTGACTCCATAATCACATTACTAAGGCAAATGCCCATAAGAATCCAGTTCCCTGAACCATATCAAATTGCTTCTGCACAGATATTACCATAAAAAATTGTGTTCAGGAAAATGAAATCAATAACATCTCAGAAAAGAATAAAAGATTAGGGGAGAACTTAAGAACATCCTGCTAATAAAATTTCCAGAAAGTCAGTTGCAAACAAATTCAGCCAGAAACATATCCTGAGAAATGACATGTCAATAGTCAGCAACAGTATGGTACGTCGGAGTAATTTTCAAATTCTACTAAAAGCATAAGATGGATTATGATAAATCAGAGCTTCATGAATTCTCTAGCATATCAGGCACCTTTGAGAATTCCATTAGCTTACTTCATTTTATCTTCTGAACCCTTCAAAAGGATTCTGTGGCCTAATCTGTACTTTCCAGTGCTAAATTTTATTTTAAGACTTGACAGGGGTGGGTCATAAATATTGCTCCTGCCACTATCCATGTAACAAATATCTAAAGTTGTCCGCAAAGTCTAAAGCAAAAGTGCAATAAAGGCCACCTGGAAGAAAATATTTACAGTGACATAGAGACTGAGGAAAGCAAGCAGCACCTACTCAGGAAATATAAAATATTAACAACATTGCCTGGCTAGTTGAGAGCCAACCTTTGAACCAGGAGCTCAGGGTTGATTTCCGGTCAGGGCATGTGCCTGGGTTACAGGCTCAATGCCCAGTAGGGGGTGTGCAGGAGGCAGCCAATCAATGTTTCTCTCTCATCATTGATGTTTCTATCTCTCTCTCCCTTCCTCTCTCTGAAATCAACAAAAACATACTTTTTAAAAATATATATATTAACAATAGTAAAGAAACATTCTATTTTGGGATAAGATGGCAATTTATTTTAAGGATTTTCAAATATGAAATGAAGATTTAAGAACTTGGATGTCTTTAATATATGAAGGTGGATTTAGGAGATGCTGCTGGAGTCCTGCCAGATGCCCGCACCCTTTTACCTGTCCCCTCCCTCCCCCATCACTTAGCTTTCTGGATGGTTGCCATTCACACCTCTGCATTGCTCCACCTGAGGGCAGAGTGCTGGGCAGTTAATGCCTGGGCGGTACACCCTCCACCAAAGCAGCATGAGAGTAGGAAGGTTAAGTACCCTGGCTTTCTAAGCCTACACAGTTTTTTAGTGGGTCCCTTGGGGAGAGAGCTCAGTTGCCCACAGTGGAAATCCTCTTATCAACACTTTTATTGGCTTTCCTTCATTTCTTATCTCATTTCCCTACTCCTTTATAATGCTTCCCAGGGTCATGTCCAAATAAAACCCACTTAGGGCCAATCATTATCTCCAGGTCAGCTTCTGGAGGCACCCAGGACAAAGAGTGGGTCAGCCAAACATGGCTGCGAGTCCCGAGTTACACTGAGCCCTCTGGGTAGGCACTGGTCAAACCAGCATTGCCAAAGAGACTTGTGTCACCGGGACGGAGAGCAGCTCGTCGCTTATTGCTTTGCATCAGACACATCGTAAGTGCAGGATCCCTTGGGTGACACATGGGAAGACTCCACTGTTAGTGAAGCATAGTGGGTCTCCGAGGCCTTCTACTATCTAACTAGAGGTATGGGCTCTCAAAAGAATGACCGATGGTACGTCGCTGACATGTCATCTGGGCTCTTCTCCCGATCTGATCCAGCTCTCTCTCATTTACCAGTCCACTTGATCACTCCTTCTCCTACCCTCTACAACACGCAATTACCCACTTGCCCTTAATAACGCACACCCTACTGTGCATCAGTATCCACGCGGATCTCCACGTGGGTGAGTGTCCTACTATGTGCCATACACTTGGCCAGGTGTCTTAACTATGATGCCTCATTTATTCCTCACAACAGTTAAGTGAGATGTATTTAAAATGCTTTGCACAGTACCTCATTTGTGGGATGGAAGCAATCTTTCTTATAAGATTATTAGCAGGATTCAATAAAAATAAAATAATATATACACTGAGTTCTGTATGGTTCCTGGCATATCGTAGGCGCTCCATAAATAATGGGAAGTATTATTTCTGACAGCCATATTTAGGCTATCAAAATTTCTAAAAAGCAAATTATATAAGATGTCCCCAAAAATGTATACACACTTTGAATAATTATAAAGGAAGTGTTTACTAAAATACATTTCACTTTCAAAATTGAGTTATCAGCTGTTAAAGTGTGTATACGTTTTTTGGGGACACCCTGTATTTTTCTATTATTTAAGTAACAGAGAAGCTCTATATTCATTTCCTGTTAATCTCCCATTAACAATGGCTTTTCAACACTTAAATTCCAAGTTTCTCTGACGCCCAGTTTGGATGTCAAGTGGTTTGAATGATCTGCAAAACACTTCAGCTCTCTGGGGGGGAGCTTGTATTCAAAGAAACCCCTCTGATGAATCCTGCTGTAAATCAAAGAATCCTTTCGTTCTGCTACTAATCACCCCTTAATTTATCTGCTTTGTATGTCAGAATTATGGTATACTGAGTTTTCATAAAGCAGCATTCCCAGATGAGGCATTTTATTTGCTTGTTTCATTATAAAGTACAGCTACGGTATGAAAATGGGAATGGTGCTGAGAAAGCCAGTGATTATATGTCACTGATATCCAAGCTGATAAACATGTGCCTTGCAAATAATGTCACCAAGCGTCTACTAAAATCCAACTGACGCAAGTTACAGGCAGCCTAATGAAACTTAAAATAACAATCAATCAAATAAACATAATGATTTTTTAATTGTCCTGTAACTTCCAGGGGTATCTGATCTTTTTATTATGTGTTTTTTTTTTTAAGACTCCACGTATAAGTGAGAGCAGACAGTATTTGTCTTTCTCTGTCTGGCATATTTCACTTAGCATAACACCTCCAACGTCCATCCCTGTTGTTCTGAATGGTGGGAGTCCTCGCTGTTTATGGCTGGGTACTATCCCCTTGTATATTTATCGCACCTCTGTACCCACTCGTCTATAGACGGCACGTTGTTTTATGTCTTGGCTATGGTAAACAATGCTGCTATGAACGTGGGGGTGCAGGTATCATTTCCATTTAGTGTTTTCATTCCCTTTGCGTATATTCCCAGAAGCCAATTTGCTGGATCACACGGTAGTTCTATTCTTAATTTTTTTGAGGAATCCCTGTACTGTTTTCCATAGTGGCTGCAATCCCACCAACAGTGCACAAGGGCTCCCTGTTCTCCACATGCACAGCAGCATTGCTTATCTTTTAGATGATGAGCACCCTATCAGGCATCTCATTGTGGCTTTAATTCGCATTTCCCCTAATGACTAGTGATGCCGGGCCTCTTTTCATGAACCTGCTGGCCTTTCGTGTATCTTCTTTGGAGACCTGTCTACTCAATCCTTTGCCCATTTTATAATTGTCTTGTTTTTTTGCAATCTGAGCTGTATGAGTTCCTTATATATTTTTTATATTAACCCCTTATCAGATATGTGGTTTGTAAATATTGTAAATATTTTTCCCATTCTATAGGTTGACTTTTTACTTTACTGATGGTTTCTTTTGCTGTGCACTTATGCACATTTACATCATTTCCATGTTGCTCAAGAAGAGTTCATCTCACAGCACATTTATTGCTTTGGATGCATGTTGTGTTAACATTGAGGAATACATTGGTCCTTCAAGTGTGTAGACCAGGGGTGGGCAAACTTTTTGACTCGAGGGCCACAATGGGTTCTTAAACTGGACCGGAGGGCCGGAACAAAAGCATGGATGGAGTGTTTGTGTGAACTAATATAAATTCAAAGTAAACATCATTACATAAAAGGGTACGGTCTTTATTTCTTTTTAGTTTTATTCATTTTAAACGGGCCGGATCTGGCCCGCGGGCCGTAGTTTGCCCATGGCTGGGGTAGACCCTAAGACACAAACCTTCTCAAGGCAAATATTTTTACAATTTTTATTTTAGGACTATAGGCAATTCTTGCCATTAAGTTTGGTAGTGTCTGTGTTTGTTTCATGGGTTTGAATTTAGTACTGAAATTTACTGAATGCTCCAAGTTATTTTTCAAAGTAAAAATTTAATGGAACCTAATCTCTGAAGTTGTCAAGACATTAGAGAGCATTTGCCATCTAAAGGATTTAACGCCAAGCACAAAGGCAAAATAGTTCTAAGGCAAATGTGGATTTTTTAACAAATAGGGAAGACAAGATCTGTGACTCTTCAAGCACTTCCCTGGAGTCGGAGTGTTAGACACAGTGTAACGGACCCGGCACGCCGGCGGCAGGAAGGTGCCGTCAGGTGGACCAGCACTGGCCTTGTGATCACTGAACGAGGAAGGCCAACCCCAGGTCAGCAGAGGGCCGGTCTGTGCTGCACTGTGGCTCAGTCTTGCATCCACCCAAACAAAGAATTACACGGCAAAAACCCGAATACAGTATGTGGGTACATGACGCAGGGTGCTAAATAAACCTGATCAGTTCCGAACAAATGACCTGAGCGTAGACAAGTAGCAAGAGATTACAAACTACCACCGTGGGCTTGGCACGTCCAAGTTTTATGGGCTCCATCAATGTGTTCAGAAAATGTTTCCCGATAATGACAATGTTCCTGTCTGAAAACAATGGGATGAAAGGAGAGTGAATGGAAGAAACAGACAGGCAAAGGCAGAAAGACAGGCCCACATAAAGGAGAAACCTGCCTGTCCTTTACAGTTTATAAACAAAACTAACGCTTAAAAACATAAAGAGAGGGTAAATAAGAGCACATTTTACTTTGGGGGGTAGGGGGGTACCAGTAAGAGATCCTTCCCCAAAATTGGGCTAAAAATGGCCCGAGAATTTCACAGAGACAGATGTGAGGATGTATAAAATGATGACCAAGGCCAAGTGCTGCTCAGATTCTCTGATCCCACGAAATGGCTGAACAACATTGTTGAACTTCTTGCCATTTCCCATATGGAGTACATTTTATATGCTAGCACTTCCCTCTTGTGGTAGAATTACAGCATTGCAGGCGTAGCCATCAACAGCATTTCCCACTCTGGGCAATTAACTTTTCTTTCTGGAAATGGAAAAAAGAAAAAAAAAAAAGGCACCAGAAGCCCTGCTCTATGCGAAGTTTTGCGCTATGTCCTTCATATACACTAACTCATTTAAGACAGAACTGCTATCCCCAACGTGTAGGAAATCCAACCTGCCTAAGGTCACAGTGATTAAGCGGCAGAGGGAAGACGCCAAACATCTGGTTTCAACCACTGGGCTTGCATTAGGTATACGTTTACAGTTCAAATGAGGTTTGTTAAAGAGACGCAGAAGTTCTAATGAATTAATACATCATCTCATTCTCTATTTTGCAGCACGAACCTGTATGCACCAAACAGCCATATGAAATTCTACTTAGATATGACTGGAAACATATTATACTTTCTTGGATGTGGAGATTAATTTAAAGCCTTATGTGTATCTGGGACTCCAATATTTACCATGCCTAAAAGGCCCCTCACCTATAAAATCTGCAAAGAGCAGGACCTTTTCTCTCTTTCTCTGTCTGAAACACACACACACAGAGTTGAATATTGTTGCTTGACATAGTGTAGTTTATAAGCCTATTTATTATTTTAAGTTTTTTGTTTATAATTTGTACCAATTTTCACTTTTCACCCTAAATCTATTCACATATCAATGAAAAAAAGGTATACCCATAGTATTCATTCTCGTGGGAATGTAAAATCTCAGACTTTTAGCCCAAACAGGCAGGTTCCTTGAGAGCAAGAATTCAGCTATGGGCACCTGAAGGTGTGAGTGTCCTGGTTAAGCTTAGGTAAGAGACTGAGGACAGGACCAGGTGCCCCTGGGAACTGGAAAGATGAATCCTTAATAGGATCGGTGCTGCCAAGTGCCAGTTATGTGAGCCAAGTTGGGACACTATGGGATGGGGAAGTGGTGTGTGAACAGGTCCTCTGCTGGGCATCTAAGTTTCATGGGGTAAGAGAGAGACTGGCCGAGGAGCAGTGTGTGGGAAGCTGGGGGAGGCATCTCTGACAATTACACAGGCACAGGGAGTAAGAGTGTTTCTGAAGTAGGTTTCATTTTATGGAGTAGCGGAATCAATATGATTTGTAGGAAGCTATTTGCAAGGGTAGTAATCTTTAAAATGTCATCAGATTTTCCCTGGCCATGTGGCTCAGTTGGTTGGAGTGTTGTCCCATACACCAAAAGGTTGCAGGTTCGATCCCCGGTTGGGGCATGTATGGGAGGCAACCGATTGATGTTTCTCTCTCATATCAATGTTCCTTTCTCTCTTTCCCTTGCTCTTCCTCCCTCCCTTCCTCTCTCTCTCTCTAAAAATCAATGAAAACATATTCTCGGGTGAGGATTTAAAAAATAAATTAATAAAATTTCATCAAAATCATAGGAGCAGAAGAGTCTATGTGTAATTTCTCAGAATTCTTATCACAAACATGGTTTCAAGGCCATAACAAAGGAAAGAAAGCACACAGCACCGGCCCTCAGGGTGGGTCTCCAAGAGGCAGGACCCACTGTCCCCCTCCTCGTCCAGGGGCTTTGGTGTTCCTCACTCCAGGCCATACTTGAAGCCTGGGGCTGGGGGGTAGGAAAGTCAGGCAAAGAGAAGACAGGGAAGCAGCACAGAGAGTTAGCTGGCCGGGCAGGATTTCGGACCACGGTGGGCTCGCTGGAGCCAGAGGCAGACCCGCGGGGGAGGCAGGCTCAGCCTGCCAGGTCTGCCTCCCAGCTGGCAGGCTTGTGGTCCTAAACTGACCAGGTGGTCACCCCAAACAGAACTAGGAGGTGAACCCTCTGGCTCTCCACAGCCCATCAGCTTTTTTCTCTGTCCTCCCCGTCTAGGAAAGGGCCTAACGTTTATATCATCACTCACCAGGGCGCTTGTATTTGAATACTTCTCCCAAGTGTGGAACGCGTGGCTTTCTCTGTTAGAATCTTAGGCATCAGTGACTTAAGGGGGCAAAGAAGGGTCAACACACCACGACCACCACCCCTGGTACTGGAGGTGCTTGTGATAAGATCCCTTTGTAGGCCCCTTACAGATGCCCCAGGCAAATGGAGCACATGCTGGCCACTGTGGCAAGGCAGAGCCTGGTTGGGTACAAAAATCATGGTGATTTCCAGCTCTGTGGGTCACCACTAGCCGTCTTGAGCAGACCACTCATTGCCCTGTGACTTGAGCAAAATCTAGCAGAGTTGGGTCCATCTCAAAGAGTGGCTCAGACAAAAGCATGCAAGTGAAACGCTTTGTAAATGATGAGAGTTACTACTTCTATGCTCGGTGGAGATCATCAATAAGAAATGTGTAATCCTCAACCTACAACCCAAAGAATTCAAAAAGAGCATGCCAAACCAGCCATGCAGAGAGCAAGAAGCTGTGTTTTCTTAACCCAGTGAGCAAAAAAGTACAAGGGGATGATGGGAAGGGACAAAAAGTAATACTGCATTGAAAATGGTGGGAAGGTAATATGAATTTTATGAGACAAATAAAATATTTATGTTCTATATATTCTTGAAAGTTATATTTTCCTATAACTATATAAAAGAAATAGGGTGATTTTGTTTAGAAAAAAATCCATCAAATCAATATCACCTAATAAATATATAATATAAAAACAATATGCCAGAATCTGTGAAGAGTTCTTCTTCATTATGTGTTCCTTATTTCAATTAATGGCATTGCCATCCACCTCTTCATTCATGGCAGGATCCTCCCTTTCTCTCAACTCCCCATACATCCCATCAACACCAATTCTAACATTTCACCTTTACCTTGTACATACTGTACCTCAACCTCCCTCCCTTATCACCCATACTTATCTACCCCATGCTCTAACCCAGGAGCCTTTTGAGGGAATGGAACATGGTCATTTCACTATGTGCCTCCTAATCTGAAAGGTGGTGGAAGGAGAGCCCACAACCCGCGGGTTTCTGCAGACCATGAGAAGTGGGCCACCCCCTATAGCATGTCTCAGGTGGAGGAAACACCGGTGAGGTGGGCTTGCAGGTGAGAAGGTGTGGCGCTCTGAGCTGGAATCAGAAATGCAGGAGGGTGGCTGCAGGAGCTGTCAGGGAAAAGCTCCTTCTCCCCACATCACTATTCCTTCTGGATGACAGCTGCACAACCAAACTGATCAAGAACTTGAGCTCTAGGATCACAAAGAATTGGCTCTGATACCTAATGGCTGTGTGACCTTGGGCAAGTCATTTAGCATCTTACTTGTAAAATGAAATTAATGATAGCACTAAACAGGAGAGGGCAGTGTAGTGAAATAATGCTTGTAAAGTGCTCTACACATAACTGCCTATAGTGGGCGCTCCATTACCATTAGCTATTCCTGCTCTTTTCTCACCATTCTGGCTCAGCTAACACCCCAATGAGGGGCTGAAACTCAGAGATAAGTTTGAGAATTTATCACCACCATTTCCTCTGAGTTCTGACTCAGATAAGACAGACATGCAGGGCAGGTAGAGACTTGAGGAATGAAAATGAAGAGGTAAGCTAGCAAGACACTCTGCCCTATCTCTTTCCTCTTTCCTTAATTCTTAGACTCTTTTAACTTTTCTTCTCCTCCTCTTCCTCCTCCTCCTCCTCATTTTTTTTTACTGTCCATGCCCACCATTTTTCCTGCATGAACAGTAGAAATACTGGTAACATAAAATTTGGAGTATGTCAGGCCTTAATTCAAATTTTAATTTGGTCCAGGAAAAATTATACCTATGTTGCTGAACAGTATTTTCAAGCTCAATTATAAAATAGGACATATATGCCTAAAAATGAAGTCATTAATGTTCACAGAACCCCTAGCACAGTGTGACACAATGAAGGCACTTAGCAATGTTGTTGCTGATCTCTGGGAATAGAAATTCCAGGTCATTTTTGTTTCTCCCCTTACAGTCCATCACCCAACCCCATTGTTCTCCCATTGGGGAATATGATGGTTAATTTTATATGTCAACCATGGTAACCAGTTCCTTAGACAGTCTAATTTTGCCATAAAAATATTTTAGATGTGATTAACATTTATCATCAGTAGGCTTGAGGTAAAGCAGATTGCCCTCCATAATGTGGGTGAAGGCCTTAAGAGCAAACACATTTCCTTTGAAGTTTCCCCAAGAAGAAGTAATTCTGCTTCCGGACTGCAACATGGAAACTCTACCTGAGTTTCCAGCTTTTAGCGTTAAGGCTGCAGCATCACCTTTTACATGAATCTCCCGCCTGTCAGCTTACTCTACAGATGTTTAATTTCCCAGCCCCCACAATCCCATAAGCCAATTCCTTAAAATAAATCTTCACCTGTCTATTTCCTGTTGGTTCCACTTCTCTGGAGAACCCTAATATAAGGCACTACTCCGACTTGGCCACGCCACTAGAGGGCAGAGACCCAGAACCCATTAAAAGGCCAGCTCAGATAGAAATCACATTTTTGTTTCTCCTTTTCAAGCAATTTGCCATGGAATGGGGTACATCCATCTTGCTCATTCTCCTTAGCTTCTTCCTCCCCCGTGGCTGAAACCATGTCCTGCCTATCAGAGCTGATTAAAAGGCCAGGCCCTCTGTCTACCTCCAGCCACTCTCTGGAGTGCTGGAGGATTAGAGGGCAATGTGCTTCATCATCCTTATGTCTTAGTGACTATACAAATCAATCCAGAAAACCTTGGACATTGAGGGGTGACATACACTGGGGAGGCAGGGAGCCAGCTTTGATATAAAGCGAATAATTCCAACAACTTAAGAGATGGCCAAGCCCAGCTTTGGAAAGTTCTCAGCACTGGGTTTGAGGTTAAAACCACAGCTAAAATCTAGAATTAAAAGTTTGTTAAAATGTAAGAAAACAAAGCCTCAGCTAATAACAAAGTGTTACTCAGCTATTCTTTGCTGGGACTGCATGGTGAGAGATAATTGGTCCAGGGCAATAATCCAAGAGCCCCTGGTCAAATACTATTTTAATACCATCAAAATCTCACACAGCTTTTAACATCTGCTGAGTCATCACATCACTGCTGGTGTGATTAATCATCCCTTAGGTACTTGTGCCTTGCCTTTTTAAAATTATTATTATTCCTTCCTCATCTCTCTTCCCTGTTTTCCTTTCCTTCTCACCCTTCTCCTCTTTAATTCTCATATTCTTTCCCTTTTCTCTCTTTCCTCGCCTTTGCCTTTTCAGCTCCCCCCCCCAACCATTATTCATTGAAGACCACCTGGAGAAGCAAGGAGACTCATCGTCTTCCAGGCCCTGTCCCCTCCGTACAACCACACAGGGGAGACGGGGTTAAGGTAAGCATCAGGGGCAGCTCTGAGCAAAAGGCCCAGAGGGCACCCACCAGGAGAGCAGTCTGCAGGCAGAAGGTGGGCAGCTTTGGCATCCTTCTCCTGAGTCAATTAGTGCAGAGCAGTGGCTAAGAGTATATGTTGTGATGCTGGACTGCTTGGGTTTTAATCTTAGTTTCCCTAATTTCTAGATACATTACTTGGGGCAGGTGATTTAACTACTCAGGCCTTAGTGTCCTCATCTATAACATGAGAACAGTAATATGACCTACCTCAGAGGGTTACTGTGAGGATTAAAGGGGTAAACAAACACCTATTAAATGCTTAGAACACTGCCTAGCACGTGGCAGATACCAAAGAAATGCTCGCTAGCTCTTCTCAGTGCCATTGGGAAACTGAGGCAGCTTACAGGAATCAAAACCTACCTCTCACCTTGGCCCTCTCTGAAATCCAAGAGAAACCTGGCCTTGTGAGAGAGGGCAAGAGGGAAGTACCCTCAAGGTCGGGGGTAGAGGGGGTATAGGTTCCAGGCAATGTCTAATGGAACTGTCAATGCATTGATGGGTAGAAAAAGTATGCTATGGGTTAAACAGGACGCTGGCACTGGCCTGAGACTCTAACCATCTAACAAAGGGTATATAACACAGGCACCTATATTCCAGACTCCAAAAGTCCACCTTACCAACAATCGTTTGGGTTTTTAGATAGGTATAACACGGGCAACTCCAATAGGCACGTAAGTCCCTACAAAATTTAAATCTCAGATTTAGTATGTCATGAACGTTTCTCACAGCGGACGTGTGCTACATATGAACAAGGCTCAGAGGCACTGTCTTACACATGGTACCCAGCGACAGGTTATTTGTCCCTTTCATTGTTTCTTTGATTTTTCTTGATAATTCGTTCTGATTTTACAATTAGCCAGTTCTCTGCCCTCTGTGTTTAGCTTGAGTCCTGAATATGTGGATAGAAAACTTGGGCCATTTTCATACTGAAGCTTCACGATGGCTTCTAGGGGCCATTCTTTTGAGAGTTAAGGTCCTTGGCTCCTAATGGGAAGGTTCTGTACATGCTGGTTAATGATGGTTAATGATGGAGTAAGAGTCAGCGCAGATGTGAAAGGAGACTGAATCTAATTTTAAATATTCACAAATACTGTGGCGTGGGGAGGGGAGAAGAACACGAGTTTTATCTTTTAGGATGCCACGCTCCTCAGAGGTGACTAAGGAAGATAAGGAAGCCAGCGCTGCACTTTAGGGGGAAGTGTCATCATTGGCCCTCCTCCATTTGAAAGACGAGGTAGAGAAATAGTGAGAAATTGTAAGAGGGCTGCATTGACCACATTTCCCCGCAGGGCTGGGGCACCTAAAAGGTCACAGGGGGGTCACTTCTAGGACGGAAAAGTCAGGACACCAGGTGGAGGAAGGCTCTAAGGAGAAACCTAGTAAGACTTGCTTCTCCTTCCCCCTGTGCTCACATTTCACCTTACACAACAGCAATTTATCACATTGCAAATGACTTGTTTGCATTTCCCATAGGCAGCAAGCTCCTGGAAGGCAGGCAAGGGCTCCTGGATTTCCTGCTCCAACACCTGGCACCAATCAAATCACAGAGCACATTCAGTGTGTATGTTCCTTGAGTAATTTAGTAAAGAAATTCATCAACCCCTTGAACTTCATACTAGAGGTAAGAGGTTTGAAATGTAATTTTGATGGCATAGAAGACATAGGGATAATGTGTCATTTAAAAATAATAAGTCCTACTTAAAAAAAAAAAAAAAGGAATAAGGCATCTTACCTGGTGACTGCTGGTCTCAGATACTTTTACATCCAGAGACCCTGCCAGGACAGCATACCAGTTTGTGCCAATATCACCTTGACGAAATACTGGAAAAGAAACAGTGATGTCACTATGCTGGTTTTACCGTATGACCTGATAGTTTCTCACTGATTATTATACCAGTAAGTGAGACTTGAACTTAGCTGAGCTTATGACTCTTTCTCTACTTGTTCTCATAAGAACATGACATATTTTTCTTTTTCTCATCTATCAACAACGCTATATCCTATTTATTCAATATTCTATGAAATGGAATTCTTTTTTTTTTTTATTGCTTAAAGTATTACAAAGGGTATTACATATGTATCCATTTTATCCCCCCGCCCTAGACAGTCCCCTAGCCTCCCCTATCACCCAGTGTCTTATGTCCATTGGTTATGCTTATATGCATGCATACAAGTCCTTTAGTTGATCTCTTACCCCCCTACCTCCTGCCCCCCAACCCTCCCCGGCCTTCCCGCTGCAGTTTGACAATCTGTTTGAGGCAGCTCTGCCTCTGTATCTATTATTGTTCAAAAGTTTATAATGGATTTAAACGTAACTTTCATGTTTACAGAGCAGTAATAAGAATGATAACCTTAAGAAGAATGATGTTCTATGAAATTTATCTTAAAGATACTTTATTATATTATGATTCTTGAAAATTATTATTCTAGATAGGGTACATATTAACAAGGTTATTTGATTCAATAAAACCAGACCACTGCCCCAATTTCTTAAGTCTATTTCTATTAAAAGCAAAGTGTTTTTTAGGATTGAATGTCTCCTTTGAAGCTAAGCAATGAATGACTTAAAAAATTAAAATCTGCTTTAAAAGTTTTAATGATTGTATTATCACTGTCTGTTTTCCTGTTATTTTTTGTTTGCTCCTGCTTCTTTTTTTAAATAAATTCACTACTTCAGGCATTAGGAGTTAAGTGCTCCTTGGAAATGACTCTCATCAGGAATTTCTGAACCTGAGTTTGCTTAACTTTTGTACTCTTAGAGAGGAAGCCTTTAGATATTTAGGTAGAACCTTATTTCCCATATCATGTCAAAACCAGTACTTGGGAAAGTCATTCTGAAACACTGGTTCAAAAATTTCATACAACTCTAGCCAGTGTGGTTCAGTTGATTGGAGCACCATCCCTGCACCGGAAGGTTGCTGGTTTGATTCCCAATCAGAGCACATACCTAGGTTTTGGGTTTGATACCTAGTCGGGGTGTATATGGGAGGCAGCTGATCGATGTATCTCTCTCTTATCTCTCTTCTCTCTCTCTCTCTCTCTCTCTCTCTCTCTCTCTCTCTCTCTCTCTCTCCTTCTAAAATAAATAAGATAAAATCAATAAAGTTCTTTTTAAAAAATTTTCATATAAACCCAACAATCCTTTTAAATATCCTACCTAAGTAATCAGATGGAATGATCTGATATTTTAACATTCTTTTCATAGTTAAAGTCAGAGATCTAGTGACTCAATGAGAAAGCACATGAGGACTCCGTACACAGCTGGATTCTGGCAAGGCCAGTGCTCCCGGCATAACAGCAAGCCCCTGGGAGCCATACTTAATGTGACAGACAAGCTGCTCTAAACTCCCTAAGGCAGTGGTTCTCAACCTTCTGGCCCTTTAAAACAGTTCCTCATGTTGTGATCCCCAACCATAAAATTATTTTTGTTGCTACTTCATAAATGTAATGTTCCTACTGTTATGAATTGTAATGTAAATATCTGATATGCAGGATGGTCTTAGGCAACCCCTGTGAAAGGGTCATTCAACCGCCAAAGGGGTCACGACCCACAGGTTGAGAACCGCTGCCCTAAGGCATGCTGTGGAAAGGCGAAGAATGACAATGGCATCCCACCAAGTGCAATGATAAGCTTCAGATGGGGAACTGATGAGTTTATAGCTTGCCTCTCCAATAACTGCTGTTCCTAGCCTTTGCAAGTGATTTATATTAGAGTTAGGGCTTTAACTTCTGGCTCCAAAAGACATTTTTAGTTGGCAATCAAATTCACATTCTATATCATATTAGATTCATTTTGAAAATGGCTTTAAGCCTGGCTAGTGGGGCTCAGTGGCTGAGCATTGACAGACCCATGAACCAAGAGGTCATGGTTCGATTCCCGGTCAGTGCACAATGTCTGAGTTGCAGGCTTGATCCCCAGTAGGGAGCATGCAGGAGGCAGCCAATCAATGATTCTCTCTCATCATTGATATTTCTATCTCTCTTCCCTTCTCCCTTCCTCTTTCTGAAATCAATTTAAAAAACATACTGAAAATGGCTTTAAGAAACAGAATTTCCCAAGAGAGTGAAATTTGATATTAATAATAATATGTTTGAAAACAGTATGTTTGAATGATTGTTTTAATAGAAGTGTGACTCTGTGTGTGTGTGTGTGTGTGTGTGTGTGTGTGTGTGTGTGTACACATGGGAAAATATCTTTAAGGATACACACATAGTGTTAATAGTAATCTCTGGGTTTGGGAATTGCAGGTGATTTTTATTTTCTTTGTCTTCTAAATTTTCTAGAATGATGTGACAGACCCTGTTGGTTTCCCATCCAGAATCATGCCCTCCCTTTCTCTTATCTAACTGAACATTATATATATAAGAATTATATATAAGTTTCCACCCTCCTTCAAGGGCCAAGTGCTCAGAGCAAGAGTTTCTTTCCTAGCTCCAATGGGGTAATAAGGAGATTGGTCTAATTCAATCATGGCAGTCCCATTATCTTTGTGGTGATTGGTTTAGACATGGGCTTGTGATACAACTCTAGCCAATACAGGAAGTCCGCTGTGGGACTTGTGAAAAAGAGTCACAAGAAATAGTCCTGTAGCAGGATGATTTGCATTAGCATGTAATGCTTCCAATGGCAGCAGCTATCTTAGATCCATTTGGGACAAGTCTAAGGACAAAGGCCAACACCTGAGGATATATAGCAAAAACCAACAAACAAAACGATGGGAGGGACCTGGGAGTTGAAGAATGTCATTGAGCCAACCCTGAAGCCATCCTACCTCTGGCATGTGAGTAATTGATTTTTCCTCTTACACAAGTAATTGATTATTCAAGCCAGTTGGATGGGAGTGTTTTGTTATAGTATCATAAAGCATCCAACAAATAGAAAAGCATTTATTTTTTAAGGAGAAAATACTTTTATAAAAATGCAGCTAACTATCTTGTTTTACTCTCCCTGCCCTTTATTCACACCTGAAATAGACAATATCACTGAGGTTATTTCAAAACATTACTATTAGCATTAGTTAAGTGACCTTTTATCTTTACTTGAGATCCTACCAACTATTGTGTTTTGGGGGTTAGAGAAAATAATTATTTGAATTTCTAAGGATACAGATGAATTATGTGAATCAGTATATTCCTCCAGCTCCATCTGGATGCGGGCTGACCTGGAAGAGCCATTTACATGCTGTGAACAAAGGAGTTAAGGAAATGTCTACATGAAACTGAATAAACAAAGTAGAGGGAAATGTCAATCTAATATCTTTGGTTGAAGCTCAAATATTTGGCACATAAATACCCCATGTGCTATCTATCCACACAGAATGACCACAAATAAACATAAACTGGACATAAAAGTATACTATTAGAGTTGAATTTCTTACATGTTATTCCTTTTTCCAGATTCTCATAATAACCACATAAACAAATCTGATGAAGGAGATTTGGGTGAAATTTCTCAAAAGCTTTAACTTCCTTCAGCCGTGTGAAGATTATATCCACATCTTCACTGGATCGCTCCAATGGTCTATAGAGGGGACACAATGCACAAAAAGCTGTGTTAGCAAGGATTTACTTGAGTCAACATGCATTATTTTTGTTATATTAAAGTTTACCCAACTATCCTAATTATAAGTTTTTCATTGCAAATGTTTATCTAACCTATCCCCATCACAGGTATTTCCAAGCTTTCCTCAACTATTCACCTTAAATCATGTTTATTGCAGATGGTGTGGCATTGCAATTTATGATAAAAAAATATATATTTGCCCAGCTGGTGTGTCTCAGTGGTTGAGCATCAACCTATGAATCGGGAGGTTGTGGCTCAGGGGGAGGAGGGGTGTGCATGCAGGAGGCAGCCAATCAATGATTCTCTCTCATCATTGATGTTTCTCTCTCTCTCCCTCTCTAATCCTCTCCGAAATCAATTATATAGATTTATATATATATGTATATATATACATAAATACATACATACATACACACACATACATACATATTTGGTCTTTGTCCACTGCTTCTAGTACATAGTTCCTGAAACTTATAATTTCCTATGTAAGAGCCTTAGGGGCATCTTTTGTTATATTTGGTCTTTTGTCCTCAGTTCCTGAAATGCTTCAGAGCCATGAAGGTGGAACGGGTGCCTTGTTACTCATAACCAGGCCCTTTCAACTACAAGTGAGTTTACATTAGTGAGGTGACTTTTGCAAAGCCCCTAAATAACCTAAGGATGGTCGCTGGTTGTCAGGGGAACCACCAAGTGATTAGAGGGTTGGAACTTTCAGCCCTACTTCCCAACCTCCGGGGAGGGTTTGGAGGCTGAAGATTGAGTTCAATCACCAAAGCCAATGATTCAATCAACCATGCCTATATAATAAAGCTTCCATAAAAATCCTTGAACTACTGGGTTTGGAGAGCTTCCAGCTTTCTGGACATGTGGAAATTTGGGGAGAGTGGTGCGCACAAAAGGAACAAGGAAGTTCGTGCCCTTCCTCATACCTTGCTTTATGCACCCTTCCATCTGGATTTTCCTGAATTATATCCTTTTATTAAAAAACTGGCAATTTTTTTAAATAAAAAAATAAACTGTTTTCCTGAGCTCTGTGAGCCACTCCAGCGAATTAATCGTACCCGAGGAGGACGTGGTGGGAAACCTCTTTGATTTAGGGCCCATTGGTCAGAAGCACATGTGACAACCTGGTCTTGTGATTGGCATCTAAAGAGTGAAAGTGGGGGGGTACTTTTGTGGATCTAAGGCTACCGTCAGTTAGACAGAGTCAGAATTGACTTGAGTTAAATTGCAGGACACCTAGCGGGTGTTTCAGAATTCCTCATCTGGTGTCTAAACATTGAAACCATAGACACAATGAAAAGCAATGTTATCTGTCATTGCTTTTATTGGGTACTTCAGGGAGTAGGGAAAATTCCACTCAGCTATTAATATCTTACCTACCCAACCTCTGTAATCTAACCCTGGGATAATCCTTCTATTGCCTTCTTCTCTTGTGAATCCATAATTTCTGAATGCCACATAGATTCTTATCTCCATAGAGGTTATGCCCGGCGCTTCCTTTAGAGATCTCACAGCACCCAGTAGAGGGTCAAGCATGTCCATTGGAGTGATTTTCTACCATGACCTCAAACTGGATTCGTCTTCTCTCTCACATCTGCTACTGCACCTGCACTCCTTATTTCCATGCACGAAGCAGGCTCAACCTCCCTCATCACATCCAAGTAATTCTACCTGCTCAGTGTCTCTCAAATCTGTCCCCTCCTCATACCCCTACTGTCACTGCCTCCGTTGCATGTGAATGAAGGGCATGTGAAGCCTGTGTTAGGACATGAAGCTGAACAGCATGGCAGTCCTTTCCCAGGAGGCTAGAGAGCTGGGTTCCATCTACTAGTCAGCAGAAGTAATTTTAGCAGTAGTGACATGATTGGATGCGCATTTTGGAAAGATCACCTTGACTGCAAGTAGAGGCAGATGGGAGAGAGGAAAGGCCAGCCACCAAGAGGCCAGTTAGGAAGCTCTCGCAGTGTATCAGAATGATGAGGTGGGTTTCTCTAATTATAACTCATTCCTTTCCACTCCCCTTCCACAGCTGGTCCCCTAAGTAAACGCAAGTAAAAGCTCTAATGTCAGAGAAGTTATTTTTCTTAGCCTGACATCGGACACCTAGGGCCCATTCTTTAAATCACTTTTTAAAAATTTCACTTTTAAACATGTTCAGACAATTTACAAAAAAGAATCATTTACAAAAGAAGATACTGGTAGGCAGGACTTGAAGGTGACCAGCAATGGCCCACACCCTTGCATAATCCCCTTGAACATGGACAGAAGCTGTAATTTGCTTTTAGTCAGAAGAACATGGAAAAAGTGGAGCTATATCACTCCCATGATTATGTTAGGTATATGACAAAGGTAAAGAGATTTCACAGGTGTAATTAAGACCCCTTGTACAGCACGGGAAATATAGTAAATAATACTGTAATAACTATATCTGGTGACAGACGGGTACTGGAAATATTGGGGGGAACACTTTGTAAAGTATATGATTGTCTAACTACTATGCTGCCCACCTGAAACTAATACAAAAATAATACTGAATGTAAACTGTAACTGAAAAAAATATAAAAAATTGTTTTAATTGTGTAAGATCCCTAATCAGTTGACCTTAGTGAATCAAAAGGGAAACTCTTTCCCGGGTGGGCCTGACCTAATCCAGTGAGTCCTTTAAAAGAGGATGGAAAAAGTGGAAGGTTCCTCTGCTGGCCCTGAAGAAGGAAGCTGCCGTGTTGCAAGGAGGCCACAGAGCAAGGATGTGTGAGGTCCCTGGCTGGCAGCCAGCAAGAAAACAGGGACCCCAGGTCTAAAAATTCAAGGAACTGCATTCTACCACCAATCATGTGAACTTGGGAGAGGTCTCCAAGCCCCAGAAAGGAACACCAAGTCAACGCCTTAATTTCAGTCTTTAAGACTCTGAGCAGAAGACTCAGACAAGCCATGCTCGGGCTCCTGCCCATGGCAAGGCAAGATGGTAAGGGTATGCTGTTCTGGGCCACTCGGTTTGTGGTCATTTATTACACAGCAATAGAAAACTAATACAGACATGAATTTATTTTCTCATACTGACTCACTTGCTTGTGGGTTCACTGCCCGCCTGGAACTTTTCCTTACAACATCCTCTTTCATCTCTGAAATCCAACTGATAGCATTTTTTTGGCATCAATTTCATTATGTGTTATTATTTCACATTTCTTGCATGTAAATATAGGGTGTTCCAAAAGATGTATACACACACTTTGAATAATTATAAAGGCAGTGTTTAAAATACACTTCATTTTCTCAAATTTGAGGTATCAGTTGTTAAAGCGTATACACATTTTGGGGGGACACCCTATACTGTCTTCTTGAAGATACTCTTATTCATCTATTCATTCATTCATTCATTCAGTAAATACTACTGGGTTTTGTTTTTTATAAACCATTGAAATCACTGTTTTCCTGCTTTTAGTTTTTTTCCCTCAGGGTTCTTCAGCCCTTTCACTCAGCTGACTGATGAGGGGGTGGCCCTTCCCACAGCAAAGTGCTTGCAAATATTGATTATCATATACCTAAACAGCAGGTCATCTAAGGGGAGATATTTCTGTTGATTTTATGGTTATTGTATATTTTCCCCATGCTTATGTGTTATTTTGTGTTCTGTTATTATTGAGTGCTAGTCCTGTAGAAGCTCTGAGGGCCCTCATGGGACAATGGACACCAACACCCAACTGTCAGACCTGTGAGGGTGCAGGAAGTAGGCAAAAAGGAAAGGGAAAGTGAGAGTGGAACTATTCTCTGCCCGGCTGCCTCTCCATGGTCATGAACTCAGCCAAGAACGGACAACAAGAACAGACTTAACAGCACTGTCTTCTTGAGGAATGTATGTAATGCTCAATTTCCTCAACTACTTCCCTTGTCGTTTTTAAATTTTAAGTTCAATTGTAGCTGGCAGATAACATTATTTTAGTTTAGAATGTATTTTATAAATTTCAATATGTCTTTTGAAGGTCAGTAAATTAATTTCATGTTAACTAAATATATTTGCATTAAAATGACTTCACAGTTTGTTCGTTTTCATTTTTTTTATTTGAGAAAGAGAGATGAGAGAAAGAGATATATGATTTGTTGTTCCACTTATTTATGTATTTATTGGTTGATTCTTGTATGTGCCCTAACCAGGGATAGAACTCGCAAGTTTGTTCATTTTGTTTTAGCAGTAACTTAGGGTAATAAAGAGCTAGTCCCTTCCCCTAATGAACAGTTGAATCTGAGATAATACATGTGAATTCTATAAATTATAAAAGGCTAGAGAAATTATTACTAGTACCATCATCTTCATCATCATCATTATTAGCCACAAAGATATCTACACTAATAAAAGAGAAAAATGGTAATTGGCGTACGACGATACCCTTTTCATTGGCTAATCAGGGCTATATGCAAATTAACTGCCAACTATGATTGGCAGTTAACTGCCAACTAAGATTGGCAGTTAACTGCCAACTAAGATTGGCAGTTAACTGCCAACTAAGATTGGCAGTTAACTGCCAACAAGATGGTGGTTAATTTGCATATGTAGGCACAATGCAGGGAGGCGAAAGGGAAAGCAGGAAGAAGCCCCCTGCCACTGACAGTGATCAGAAACCCAGGGGGGAGCTAAGAGCTGGGGGGCAGGGCAAAGGCGGCCCTAGGGCCGCCTTTGCCCTGCCCCCCAGCCATGATCGGAGAATCAGGCGCCTTTGCCGCCCTGGCCAGTGCTAGCAGGAAGTAGGGGTGGAGCCAGCGATGGGAGCCGGGCACGGTCGAAGCTGGCAGTCCCGGGAGCTAGGGGTCCCTTGCCTGGGCCTAAAGCGGAACCCACAATCGCGGGGCCGCTGCAGCTGCGGGTCCCCGCTGCCCGGGCCGGACGCCTCGGCTAGAGGCGTTAGGCCTGGGCAGGGGCGGAGCCTGCAACCGCGGGGAGCTGGGGGTCCCCTGCCCAGGCCTGACACCTCTGCCGGAGTCCTCAGGCCTGGTCAAGGGGCCGATCCGGTGATTGGTGGTCGGAGGGTGATGAGGGTCAACTCCTCTGGCCGAGGCATCAGGCCTGGGCGGGGGGCTGAGCCGGGGATTGGGGGGATATGATGGTCCCCTTGCCCAGGCCTGAAGCCTGGGTCAGAAGCGTCAGGCTTGGGCGGGGGGTGGAGCAAGCGATCAGAGGGAGATGGGGGTCCCCTGCCCAGGCATGATTCCTCTGGCGGAGGCATCAGGCCTGGGCAAGGGGCCGATCAGGTGATCAGAGGGTGATGGGGGTCTACGCCTCTGGCTGAGGCATCAGGCCTGGACAAGGGGCAGAGCCAGCAATCGGAGGGGGCTGGGGGCAGAACCAGTGATGGGGGGAAATGAGGGTCCCCTGCCCAGGCCTGACGCCTCTGTCAGAGGCGTCAGGCCTGGGCAAGGGGCCAATCCTGCGATTGGAGGGTGATGGGGGTCAACGCCTGAGGGCTCCCAGTATGTGAGAGGGGGCAGGCTGGGCTGAGGGACACCTCCCCCCCCCACCCCGTGCACGAATTTCGTGCACCGGGCCCCTAGTTTTAAAATAAGTGTCTAACAAAAGCAATGATTAAAGTTCTTCAAAACATACTAGAATTCTCATGTGCCTTTTGAAGACTTTATAGATAGGTGTGCATGGATGTTTTTCTCTATTATAACAACCCTATTGCTTGGCTATAAATGCCCACCTTCCCATGCTGTTTATGGAGTTGAGCCCAACCTCTCTTCCCCACTGTAAAGTCCTACTATAGTGGCCCCTATATCTATTGTCTGGAATAAAGTCTGCCTTACCATCTTTTGTTGTTGTTGTTGACCCTCACCTGAGGATATTTTTTCCATTGGTTTTTAGAAAGGGAGAGAGGGAGGAAGGGAGGAGAAAGAGAGAGAAAGAAACATCAATGGATATTAGGTCATTTCCATATCTTGGCTATTGTGAATAATCTAACCACCACTCATTTCAATGCTATACTTACATACTACTTTCAAATCAAAACATTGACTTAGCATTTTTATCCACTTATTCTTTGGTTTCTTCAAATTGTTCCCAAGCAGGGGCACCAATAGCAAGATGCAAGGTTTTCCATGAACAGCTAGGTTTAAAATAAATAAATTAAAGACTTCATGGAGAGTTCCAGGGGAGTGTAGGCTGAACTGAAATTCTAAAGGTCACACAATACATAGCATCTCTGACAGCCAGAGTACACAGACTGCCCTGACCACCCTGGACATTCAACTGAGACTCCCAAAATGCCATGTTAGCCCAAGATCTAGACCTATCCTAAAAAAAGCTTACAAATAAGCTTCAGTAAAAAGCAAGCTGACTGGCCAGTAAGTTAACTGCCTATGAAGTAGAAGCTGACATTCTTTAAAGAAACAAAATCCAGATTCTCAATATCACAGCATCACAATGTCTAGCATACAATCAGAAATTGCTAGATAAGCAACGAAACAGGGAAATGTGGCTCATAAACAGAAAAAAGTTAATAGAAACAGACCCAGTGATGACAGAAGTTAAAAATATCAAACAAGGACTTTAAAAACAGTTATTATAAATATGTTTAAAGATTTTAAAAGATTAGAATAAGAATGGTTACTTTAAAAAGGAAGCAAATGGAAATTCTAAAGCTGAAAAAGACAAAATATGAACAGAAAAAAATTCATTGGATGAGCTTAAGATAGACTGTGCAATGCAGAAAAAAATTAATGAACATTAGTAGAGGCAGTAAAAAATTTTCTAAACTATAGCATGGACAGAAGAAATACAATAATAATTATAATAATTTTATAATAAAAATAACAATAAACAGAGATTCAATGACCTGTGAGACAATATCGAGAGGACTTAATCTACATAAAATTGAAGTCCCATATGGAGAAGAGAGAGAAAATGAGGAAGAAAAAAATATTTGAAGAAAAAAAATGGCTGAAGTTTTTCTAACTAAAAGGCAGATAATATCCCAAAGAGTCTAAAATGTTATGAAATAAAACTTCTGCTTTGAGTATGGTCAATTAAAAATGGCCACAAGTGCTTTGTTATTATCACCATCAAGAAATGGGACTTATTTCTCTCTTCATGAATCTAGGTGCCCTTGTGACCAACAGAATATGATAGAAGTGATACTATGTGACTTATGCTTAGCACTATCACTAACAAGCAAGTTGCTTAATCTCCCTGGGTTCTACCTTCAAACAACTACTGATCAATACGGGGACTGGCTTCCTCATATCTGAAGGGAAGCCATGGGGCTAAATTATCCTCGAGATTCTGTCCATCTTTAGATGTCCAAAAGAGGAGTTATATGTTGAGCCAAGAAATAAAAATAAATCATGGTTTTATGTCAAAGAGTTAGTTGAGAACCTGAATATCTTAACCAAAATGGGACAGGACTTTTCCAGATCTATTGCTAAGTCAAAATGCCAACCAGGAATTTGGTTGGAATGATGCTCTCTGTATAACTGGATATGGCCTATAAATTAAAGATTATACAGTATAGGACCTTATTAGCTAAAAATTATTGATAAAGTAAAGATTAGGTAGGGCACAGTAGGATGTATTTCTTAAGATATTGTCAAATTCTCTTTTCCTTCACAGTGCCCCGGCTTTAATAGTGAGTAGATTGTTAATAAAACTAGAGTTGGCTAATAGAGAATATGATTTTTGGTAAATTTTTGGTACACTAAAACCTTTTGTCATACCCACCCACTAAGACATCTCATTTCCATAATTCCAACACTACAAATGCCAAGGAAAACAGATGCCTTGAATTTCATTCTTATGCCCCTTCAGAGTGTAAAATGGCAAGAGCAGTTCTCTCCAACACAAATTTCCAGCACGCCTCACTGCAGAGAATGAAAGGCCCCAGGCAGCAACACGATTTGTGCCAAGGACATATGGCAGGGATTGTGATTAGTTAGGGATGAAGATTCAATTTGACAGTCTTTCTTTTTACTGTTAGTCATTTTGGTTTTCAAAATTATCAGAATTAATAGTCCAGGCTCGGTAGGCTGGAGTGTAGAATGCTATAAAAAGAAAGCTGGCCTTGCATATAGTTTCAGGCAAGGTTTGAATTATTGCATCCAGCAATTATGACTACCCAAGCAATAAGATATCTAGAGACAGTTCCCTAAGGGGCAGTGGCTGGCCAAAGTCGATATCAGAAAGGGAACCTTGTTACAGTCACGTATGGTTCACTGGGTAAACAGATACTGTGACTTTCCATCTATGCTGAAGACAGCTCTAGTTTGAGAGCGTATAACCGACTTCCTAAAAGCCAGAAGCTGGCCCACCTCTTAGTCCTGCTGTGAGGAACAGGAAGCCGCTCCTCAGCGCCAGCAAGAATCAGATCCCCACACCCACCCCAGTCTCAAGTCTCCGAGCAAACAAAACAGGAAATACCTTTGCCCCACCATGTTTTCACCTAAGCAGAGATAAAGAGCATCACAATTCTGAATTTCAGTCTCTAGCCTCTGTCATTCAACAAATCTGTTGGATGTCTACCGCGTGCAAGGTACAATTAAAAGGTTCTTTGAGAGTCACAGGAAGGACTTTGATTCTGCCCTAAAACAACTTCTGATCAACCTCTGTCTAAATGATGGTAATGCAAGGGTGAAAGCAGTCATATGGGGCCATGTAAATGTACACAGACGTCTATATAAAGACTCCTGGGAGTTCAGAGCTAGAGGAAGCAAGAATGAGTAGAAAAATCTTTATAGAGGACTTTTTTCTTCAAATTTTCCACTTTCCACAGCATTTTAGTTGAAATTAGAACTGGGCCATGAAGAGTGGGCAGAAATTGTGTAAGCACAAACAAAGAGTAGAAGATTTCCAGGCAAGAAGATGATAAGGCATAATCAAAGGCATAGAAGTAGGAAATTATAGGCCAGGAGAAGCCTGTAGTTCCAATGGTCTGAAGTGCTAATGGTTTCTCCAAGGGGAAAACTGAGCAATGAGCCTGAGACAGGACTGGAATGCAAGCCAGTGAGGGGCAGACTGCATTCTGCTAATTACATGGGTCAGCAGAGAGCTCAAGGAGACTGAAAGAATTAGAGCCATTATTTTAGAAAATTCATCTTCCAGCAAGGAATGAACTAAAGGAGAAGGGGGCAAAAGGTATGGAGATTAATTAGAACAGAGCTTTAGGGCTCCCCATATCATACTTTTTACAATATCATGCAGCCTTCATTTCCATCACACACAATCACATCTATATGCTCATCTTCTTCTCTGCCCAGGGCCCACTTAGAAGTAAGGGGACACTAAGTCCAGGACAGCCACGGCTTATCCGACAGTCCCAGGGAAACCAGGAACAGTGCCACCATTCGCTCTCAGAAGTATCCTGACTTAGACCACAAATTACACACGTACCTTACTGGGCTACCCTTTCTCCTTCCACTGTTCTGCAGGTAATCTCCTGCATACCAGGGGAATGGAGCCAATTTGTACAATTCACAGCCCACTCCCTCACTCACTGTACGGTGATTATGTGGTCAGTGTGCCTCCCTCCCCATGTCACCAGGGAACCCCATTCTTTTGGAGCTAGCGCTCTGCTGACTTAGTCCCCAGCTCCAGAACAGCGAGGCCGAGCAGGATTCAGCTCCCATGGAAAAAGTGTTGGTGTTGGAGGGGGGCGGTTGGGATGGCGGAGGAGGCGCAGGAAGAGGACACAGGGACTCCCAAGGCTGGGGCAGGGAGACAGGGAGGACAAGGGCTCCCCAGCTCTTGACCTGTAAGATTCCTGACCTTTGTCTTTTCTCATCTGCAAGCCTCAGTGGGTGTGTGAAGATGATGAAAGGGTACATGGAATCAGGACAACTGAAAAATGTGGCTTGATGGCATGAAAGTAATACTAATTATAGTGGTTTATTTGAACATCCTAGGAAGCATTTGTCCCTAATTACAATGCTGTCCTAGAACAAATATGTAAATTATGAAAGGTGCCAGATCAGTTCTATTGTAGCTTTAATTGATTATAATAGTAAACGCCCTATGTGTGTTCATAATTATGGTTTGTTACTCATGTGGCATGATCACTTGTTTGCATTACTGATTCCTTCTAATATTAACAAATCATCTGATACAGTAAAAGATCTGGATTTTTCAGGCACCTGTAAACATTTATGGGAAAGAAAAATCCAAGCCAACAGGAATGATCTGTAAAAATCAGTGTAAATGTACAAGAACTGGCACTACATTTCTGAGTAGACCAAAACTACTAAATGAAAGGGAGAACAATCCAACCACCCAGATGGAAGTCAACCTAATGAATTTAAATCCAAGAAAGAGATCAGAGTGGATATTGACATTTCCTGGAAGACATGGGTGCTGAGCAGATTCAGAAAGCAGGTCCTTATGATGAATTAGTAATCCTGGGCTTGTAACATAACCAGTACAAAAAAATAAAGAACAGAAAATTGCCAGAAGCCAATTCCAGCATGTCAGCAGGGCTGAACCATCTGGAAATGGCTGAGGGCATTTCCCCAAACCTGAAAAGGATGCAGAAATGATTGCTTGCTGCCAGACAGCTGAGGGCATTTCAATCTACATGTTGTTGCCTCCTGCTGGCCAAACACCTGAACAGCCGTAGGCATTTCCCCCAATCTGAAGATGGATTCTGTATACCAAACCTTACCCTTTGATGTGTATCTACTTTGCCTTAGGACAATTTGCGTTAATAAAAAGCAAGGGGTCCAGAGACAAGGAGAACTTAGTTCCTTTAGCTAAGTTTTCTCTGGCTCCCCAAAATGCCTTCCAAAATTATGTTTCATCTCTGGACTCTTGATTAATTTACACACAGTGCCTTCTCCAGATTCCTGAACCCCTTCCAGATGCTGGAACAAGACCAAGGGCACAAAATGTTTGATAAGAAAACAAATTTGACTCTTCCCCAGGCCCTGGGCAACATTGGCCCAGAGACTACGTCTGGCATTTTTGGTTGCCTAGTACAGTGCCTGGCACATAGTAGTTACTTGGTTATTCACATATTTATTCAACAAACATATTAAGCCTTTAGTGAATCACTGATTCATGACATTCATTTCATAAATAAATTTTCCTAGTAAAATAACTTTTTACTCTATCTTAAATGTATTTTTTTTATTCCCGGAATTCAAAAGTTCCCTTTATATAGGTATCCAAATTTCAACAGTTTTTAGCTTCTACTGGATGGACAGCTTTTTATTTCCCCTTGAGAAATGACATTTTTCTTCACAGATTAAATGTGAGCTTTTATTTAACCTTCACTGAGTCTGCTCTATTGTTCAAAATATAACAACTGTATCTACTTTACATCATTGTTAGGAGTTTATTTACAGGTGCATATAAATTAACATTTAAAAATAACATTAAAATATTTTTTAAATATATTTTCTTGATTTCAGAGAGGAAAGGAGAGGAAGAGAGAGATAGAAACATCAATGATGAGAGAGAATCACTGATTGGCTGCCTCTTGCATGCCCCCTACTAGGGATCAAGCCCACAACCCGGGTATGTGCCCTTGACTGGGATCGAACACAGGACCCTTCGGTCCGCAGGCCAACGCTCCATCCATTGAGCCAAACCAACTAGGGCTAAAATATTTTTTAAATAACACTTATGAAAGTTTATCCTCTCTTAATTATAGAAAATGTACTTAGGAAAACATTAGGGCAAAAAATCACCCACAATTACAATCTCCTCAAATACACTCAATTCATGTATATCTTTCCAATCTTTAGCTGAAACCTGTGGTATGTTTTTGTTTTATTGTTTTTTCAAAAACAAACTGCATGTACTATGTAGTGACAACCAAACCTTTTACATTTCAGCCTAGAACAGTGCCTCCCAATCTTTTTAAAGTCCTGGCACTCATAGAAAATTACTGGGATAAACTATGTCTCATCCCCAAGCCACCATGGAAGCTCAGGCCACCCAAAGGCTAAGGGGCTCAGTCTCTCAGGTTTAACAACACTGCACTTCAGTTGGAAAGTTCTGGCCCAGAGAACTGGTTCTATAAGTGTGACTGCTCAGGACCCAGCCAAAAGTTCATTTCCTAAATCCATGGGACAGTAGATGTCAACATTCTTCAACTCAACAGATATTCATCCAGTGCAGTGCCTACTGAATGTCACATGCCAAACGCTGTGGATAAAAGATGAACAGGAGGGATCCCTTTCTCAAACTGTGTACATTCAAATGAGAAATTCCCTTAGGTCAGCAGTTCTCAACCTGTGGGTCGCGACCCCTTTGGCGGTCGAACGACCTTTTCACAGGGGTCGCCTAAGACCATCCTGCATATCAGATATTTACATGACGATTCATAACAGTAGCAACATTACAGTTATGAAGTAGCAACGAAAATAATTTTATGGTTGGGTCACAACATGAGGAACTGTACTTAAAGGGCCAGAAGGTTGAGAACCACTGCCTTAGGTAAACAACTATGAAACAACTATGAAGTAACCCAGTGAGTACCATGTTTAGGGAATTATGGTAAAAATAGCAGCTGGCATTTATTGTGGTCTTATTAGTGGCCAATCAATGTACATGCCTTACACATATTAACTCGTTTACTCCTACAATAGCCTTATAAGATAGGTATTACCAGATGGGAAAACAGAGGTTGGAGATGTTTAGTAACTTCCACCCAATCTCAAGGTCAGTGGGGGTGGCTGAGAATGGACTCTTACCCAACATATTTAATCAGGGGCCTCCTAGAGAAGTGTGACTGCCCCAGGCAGGCTGACAATTGAGAGCCACTCTGAATGTTCTCTATTGGTTCACTGTTTACGTAGCAAAGAGGCCGAGCACAGCCTCAGGGAAGGCAGAAGAGGAGGACCAGCCAGTAGCAGCCCTCAGCTTCTCCTCTATGTTCCCTCCAGCTGCTCAGCCATAGCCAGATTTGCATGTCCTGCTCAACAAGCAAACAAAAGTGGCAGTACATACACACCTGTGTTCCTCGCCACCACCAATGCCAACAAAAACTAAGCTTGCATTTAATTAGTGCCACCCTCTTAAAGAGTTCAACTACCTGTGGTTAGTAGTCATAGCATCTTATTAAAGTGGATCTCCTTAAAGATCATTCTTTGTGTGAAGAGCGTGGTAAGCCCAGAGTTGCCCGATTTTGCAAATATAAATACAGGATAACATTTAAATTTGAATTTCAGATGAAGGATGAAGAACTGTGTAGTATAAGTATGTCCCATTGCAATAATGAGGACATACTTATATGTTTAAAGTCTCCCCGGCGGTATTCAGCACTGTGAGAGAATGCAGGAGGGCTGCAGATTAAACAGGGCGCTCTGCCCAGAGCATCACTTTTACAGAAAGATTTTTGAGAAGAAAAGTTTTGCCTTTTTTTACTTTTTCAAAGAATTTATCACATGAATATTCTGGTTTCCATCTTGGCCCATGTCCAGTTTTTGCATGCAAACCAGTAGGTCATAAATATTTTTCTGTGCAGTAAAAATGCTGCACATTTGCTACTTCGGAGTTAGGTGGGAATCCCCGGCCTCAGCACTGCAGTGCGGAACCGTGAGCAGCGTCTTTGGCGAGAACTGATTATGCTAACGTCACCCGCGCGTCCAGCTGGCACTTTTCCGCCCGAGTGTTCATGCCAGAAAGTGTGATTTCTTGATGAATCCATAGAAGCTTTTTCTTTTTTCCTGTTGGCTAAAAAAAAATAAAATCTACTGGCTCCCACAAACTACTTCCTACTGAAATTGCTTTTTAAAAAAGTGATAAATCAAGTGGTTTGTTTACAAGCATGAGACTATATAAATAGCTCCATTTTCAGTTTTAGTGAAAATCTCTATAACAAACACCAATCAAAATTAAGAGGTTTTTTTAATGATAGATGTACTTTTCTTCTTTGCATTTTAAAATAGCAATGCATTTCTTGTATGAATGACTGTCTGCTAATGCATTCATTCCTTTAATTGAGCTCCCTGACTTTAACAGCTCCCAAGCTTTCACCTAACAGAGATTTGGGCCTGTCTGTGCACATGCAGTGCACACATTTTGTCCGGGACAATAAAAAACTCCTGCATCAAAACAACACGAATCACTGAAGAACATGGCACCTAATGTCCGCCTTTATGCTACCTACAATGAACCCAACAGCTGAAGATGCTGGCAAGCCCAGACCAGAGACAGTTGTTGGGTGGTACACACAAAGCTGGATTTCAAAAGAATTGGATGTGTTTCTATGTTTATTTCAGATAGAAGTTTTATCTATGTGGAGATACAAATGAGCCTAAATCTTTTTATATCTTGAGTGGGAAAATCCTGAACTATAACAATACAAAACTATGATTCTTCTAACAATATTCAAAGGCCGATTATGCACATCTTGAAGTAAAGGTGCCAGAATATTTTTTTTTTTTTTTGTAGCTAAAGACTATAGACTTGGCTCCAAGCAAGGCAATTAAGAAAGAAAGAAAATGAAGAAATTGCTTGTAGCTTTCCTTGAAGATGGTTTCAGAATAGTCTTGGAGGCGAAACTCATAGACTAGAAGAAAATGTGGTAAAAAAAAAAACAACAAAAAACAACACTGCCCAATAACTATGTCCAAATCTTTTGGCCAAAAAAGAGGCAGACAAGCTGAAAAAATAGTCTTATCAAATAATTCCATCCAGCAACAAATTGTACTGTGCTCAGGAAGCATGGATGAACTGACTGAAAAGGCAGAAATTAACATGTTTATCAAGCGGCTGGATAAAAGCAGGAAGAGAAATGATCCCCTCCATACTTATAATGGTACTAGAGGCCCGGTGCACAAAATTCGGCAATCAGAGCCGATCGGGGCCTTCTGGCTGCTGGCCAGGGCCTTCCTTCCGGCTGCCAGTCGGGACCTCCCTTCCCCGGCTGCTGGCTGCTGGCCAGGGCCTTCCTTCATTCTGCGCCACCCCTTGGTGGTCAGTGCACATCATAGCAAGCGATCAGTCTCCCAGTCGAACTCCCATGGGGACAATTTGCATATTAGGCTTTTATATATATAGATACATCAAACATACATGGACAGGAACTGAGGGTTAAAAACAAATACAACTTGGTCATGAATTTTCAACAGCATATATCTTTTTTTCTGCTACCTTTAAAAAGTATTTTTATTGAATTTATTGGACTGATATTGGTTGATAAAGTGATATAGGTTTCAGCTGTGCAATTCTATGATACATCATCTGTATATTGTATTGTGTGTTCACCACCCAAAGTCAAGTCTTTTTCTGTCACCATTTATCCCCTCTTTACCCTTTTCTACCCCCCTCCCCTTTCTCTCTGGTAATCACCATACAGTTGTCTGTGTCTATGAAGGGTTTTGTGGGGTTTTTTGCTTAACCCCTTCACCTTTTTCACCCAGCCCTCCCCACCCTCCAACCCCCCCCCTCCACCCCCACCCCCCGCCCCCGGCATTATCAGTCTGTTCTCTAACAGCATATACCTTAACAAGAAATGACAGAACTATCAGGAAGCCTGAAGGTCAGCAGAGCTGGGCTGGAGATTCAGACTTGGGAGTCATCAGAAATACCTGTCAGCTGAATCCATGAGGAACATGAGATTATTCAGAAAGGAAAAGTTGCCTAAACAGAAAAACAAGCTGAAAATGGAACCCCATGGAACATTTTTTTTCTTTCTCAGAAAACAAAGGCAATAAGTGGTCATGAAATTCCAGAAAATGCAAACTAATCTCTAGTGACAAAAGCAGAAGAGCTATTGCTTGGGAACAAGACAGAGTGGGGAGAGGCCGCAGGCAGGGAACATAAAGAGGCCCTGAGGAATTTAGGGGCGATGGAGAGTTCTCGAACTTGGTTGTGGGGATGGCTTCGTAAGTGTATGCATAAGCCACAACTTACCAAACTGTACAACTGTGTACTTTATTGTATGACTGTCTACCTCACTAAATCTGTTTTTTATAAACACATCGATCAAATAAAAGTGAGAATTTCAGTTCCTCAATTGAACTAAAAAAATTATAGGATATATGAATTTTGTAAGATATCTTGTTTAATTAGAAATGATAAGCCCACTATTAAGGGACAAGAATGCTAATTTACATATGGTACTAAAAAAAAAAAATGACTTTCAGATCACAGTCTAGGCAAATCCCCACCTTCTCAAGTCTGACTATACTCAGGGTTCAGAACTGACAGCAACTTCATATCCTCCCCTGAGACTCACAACCCAGAACCCAAGCTGCAGGATTTTTGGATGGTACTGTTGCAGGTTCCACGTTTATTCAACCATCAAATAAAATTTTACTTGGCACCAACTTTGTGTAGGAAGTAGGTAAAGAAATAAAGTGTGCTTACTGGTTAACAAGAAAGACGTGAATCATGAATTGGTAGTTAGTAATATTTTTTATAAGTTGAATAGTATTTCCATTGATTAATATACAGTTTCTTTCTTAGCATGACCAAAAACTAGCAAAAAAAGGAAAGATGAATATGTATGCATTTAAAATTTTATAACATACCAACACAAAAAGGGTTTTTTTGAAAGGACAGGCTAGCCCGGCCGCTGTGGCTCAGTGGTTAAGCATTGACCTATGAACAAGGAGGTCACGGTTGCAGGTTCAATCCTCAGTGTGGGGCCTGCAGGAGGCAGCCGATCAATGATTCTTTCTCATCACTGATGTTTCTATATATCTCTCCCTCTCCCGTCTTCTCTGAAATCAATAAAAATATATTTAAAAAATAAAATTAAAGAACCGACTAGACAATATTTTTCCTTACATAAAAGTGGAAAAGTCAACATTAATTATGTATAACTAATTCCTTCAGAAGATCTTCTTGTATTATCTGGTAAAAAATGTCTGGGTCACTTTTGCCTAATCCATATATCACACTGAGCCAACGTAATCAATTCACAATTTACGTATTCCTGGATAAGTGGGGGCTTTCAAGAGCAGGGAATTCATCAACTGGATGAACAGATCATTGAAGCATTTTTATGAGGGCTGCTTCATTACAGTCAGGCAAGGGGGAAAGTTTAGGCTCCACACTTGGCCTTCACTGATGGAGGTAGAGTTGAGCTGTAAATGTTTTCTGTGGTGTTTGGTTAAAATAGAACGGTTATTATCCAAAAGGTTTTCCATCCTGCTAGGCTTTTCTTGAGGCATCTTACTTGTTTCTGTCTGTCCGCATTTCTGAGTTGCTATCTACTCCAGCATCCAATCTGGGATCTCTGAGGCTGAAAGAAAACTCAGGGAACTCACCACTCTGTCACTCTTCAGAGAGAGAAGTCCCAAGCCAGTCTATCTTCTTCTCTCCATCTTTCAGAGTCTTTTCTGATTGTTACATGTAGAATATCCATGGTGTACCGTTGCATTTAGTGGGAGAAATCGGGAGAATTAAGTCCATTTGTCGTCCAGACATAGAACTCCATAGTTGTCTTTTTAGCAGCATTTTTCCTTAGGTAAACTGGGTAGTTACAATTTCACAACTGCCATATGTATCAAAAGCAAATGTGCACTGACCAGAAACTCATTCACGGAGGCATACTCTTTCCTGGGAGATGTTTCCAGGGACATGGCAACCAATGAGCCATATGTTGTTTATTTGTTAATCATTTGCCAACTCTGGCTTTATTGATAATATCACTTCTGAGTTTCACAGCAGTCTGCATGCCTCAGCTGTGATAGTTTGCTTCCTTGCTGCTCAGTATTTATCACGGTGATAATGACTCCCTGTACTTTTCTCCATCTGTTACAGAGAAAAAACACCCTATGTGTTCATAACTGTATTCATGTTATGCTATCTCTTGTCCTCTGCACCTCTATACCTTCATTTTTCATCTTTCTGTACCTGAACTTTCCCGTTCACCCACATTGTAGGTGGATGATCTCATTCTAGTTAAGCCACAGGTTATGCATCTGCCCTGTACCTTGTCTGTGAGAAATTTTATTTTTGTGTTCATTCTTGCCATCTTCTTCACAGCATTCCAAGACCTGGCACAGAGTCTGCAAACCACCCAAATGCCCACCATGCTGGATAACTAGACCTATTAGCAGTGTCATCTGTAAGATACGAAACTTCAAATGCAAGCCCAGACTGTGGTCTTTCTTCTTTCCAATGTTTTGTCAACAGTGAAAGGAATTTTAGGGATAAAATAGGCAGGTTTAGCAAGTCTTAGGAATAAAGAGGGTTCATGGGGGAGGAATGCATAGGGGGGCTTTGGAGCCACCAGATGGCATACATTCACAAAGAATAGAAAAGTGCCACAAGATAAGGGGAGTGGAAGATATACATTCACAGAGGATCAAGAAAAATCACGAGTGTGGGGAACAAGGAAACATACTTTCACAGAGGATAGAGAAATGTCGACAAATGCTGGAGAAAGGGAAACATGTTCACAGGAGATAGAGAAATGCTACAAGATAAGGGAAAGAGGAAGAGGGGCACCATGTGGGTTTGGGACTTTGAAGATGATATTCTGCGGGAGAGTGACCAATTAGTAAAGCACAGAATCATCCAATGGGGAAGGGGTCCAATTAGAAGGGCACATGAAGAGACAAAGAACTACAGAATTTATAAACCTTAGGAAAAAGGAGCTTAGTGGGTTACCTGCTTGGGAACGCCTCCCTATGTGGGAGTCTGTATTTGCTTCCAATAAATTTCCACCCTTTTACGAACAAGTCCTTTCAGCCTGAGAATTTTATTTTTCAAACTTCGTGAGACAAGAACCCGCAAGCGGGAGATCCGCTTCCCGCACTCAACATTTCAACAGGATATGATCTATCTGAATATTCAGAAACATCTTCACTTGCCTTTCAAGACACACTCCACATTCCTGTTTTCCTCTTACCTGATAGGTCACTCCCACATGGCTTATTTTGCTGGTTATTCCCCCTGCCATGAACTCTTGCTGGAGGACAGCAGGGCTTAAAGAGGTCCTCTTTAACACTCACTTCCTTGATGCTCTCCAACCTCATGGCCTGAAATATCATCTATGTATTAATTATTTCCAAAATTCTATCTCCAGCCCCGACTGCTCTTCCAAACTCCATAGTTGCGTATCGACTTTCTATTCAACATCTCCAATTGGGTTTCTAACAGACATCTCAAACTCAACATGTCCAAAACTGAATTCCTCACTCCCTATCTCTAGCCTTCCCCATCATAACAAATAGTCTCACGATCCTTCCAATTGCCCAAGCCCCAAAACCTTAGAATTATCCTTGACTCCTCTTTCTCACACATTCCCACATTCAATTCATTCCATTTGGTTCTACCTCCAAAATGCATTTCACTTCTTCTCACCATCTCCGCTGCTGTCACTCTGATCAAGCCATCATCTTTTACCTGATTACTGCAATAGGTTCCTAATAGGTCTCCCTTTCTCTGCCATTACCTCCTCACCGTAGCATCTTCTCAAAATTGCTATCATAGTGATCTCGTAAAACTGTGAGTCAGGTTATGCCACTGCTCTTCTCAAAACCCTTCAGTGACTCCCTGCTTCATTCAGAGTAAAAATCAATGCCTTTATAATAGCTGTCTACTTCCTACATGATCTGCCCTCATTCTCCAACTTCCTAATCTTTCAGTTGGTAACTTCACTCTAGAGACAGTAGCCTCCTTACTATTCCTTCAATCATCCATATATGCATTAACCCCAGGGCCTTTGCACTGGCTGTTCCCATTACCAGGATATTCTTAGCAGAAAAACAGGCTTAGTTAACTCCCTCACCTTTTTGCTTAAATCACTTTCCCAGTGAACCATATTCTGACTGACCTATGTTATGGTACAAGTGTCATCATTCCCACTAGCACTCCTGAGCTCTATTTGTATTGATTGTGCTTCCCCCGTCCCCAACACGTATTATTTTCAAGCATAACATGTAACGTACTTGTTTATTATGTCTATTGTCTTTTAAATAATTCCTCTGCTAAATGTAAGCTCTGGGAGAGCAGGGATCTTCTGTTTTGCTCATTGAAGAATCCTAACCACCAGAAGCAACCAGTGAATATTTGTTGAATAAAGACTTTAATCTCATGACAGTAATGCCTCAAGTATTCTGAGGGTATTTATCTTGAAATCTCAGTTATTAAGGAAAAAAATCATAGAAGTAAGATTATGCAGCAAGTACATTTAAAAGGCTCTGTGCAACCAAAATGAAGGCCTTTAAATATGAAAACTCTGAAATTCATGTACTTTACTCAGGAGAGAAATCCTCAGGGACAAAATCCATGCACACATATTATAAATAAAGCTCCAACCCACTTGGCTAACCTGGTTTCTACGTCCAAAGCATTAGAAGCAGATATGTTTGTGCAAAGGAAGGACACGGAACAGACGCCTGGAGGGCCGCAAGCAAGGAGCGACAGCTGCTGGGCACTAGGGAAGAGTCAGGCAAATAAAACAAAAAACAAGCAGAACCCATATATATTTTAAAAACACAACACTGGGGGCATTTGGTGTTGAAACAGATAATCCACATACTTCAAAATTACCATATTATAACACAGGATACTAATTTATGTTCTACACTGAGCCCCAATCACCAAATAAAATTTATATTCGGTATGCTTTAGAAAAGCAGTCATATAAAATACACTTTTAAAATATAATTTCTACTAGAATTATTAAATTCTAATAGAAAGATTGAAAGATTGACTGGGATAAATGTGCATGAAATTAACTTCTTTATGATACTGGATAACTCAGGACTCGCTGTAAATAACTATGCTGTTTGGCTCTCGGCCACTTGTTTGTTGTGAATCCAGACATTAATCTTGTGTTCTAAACCAGAGCAGCCTGAGCAACTTTAAGATTTCAGCAGGTTTTCAGTACTGCGGGTAATTTGAGGTTGTTATAATTTAGAAACGATGTACAGGAATGCTTGGGAAATGGCATGTCCTGGGTAGGTGTGGAAGGCTGAGAGCTTGGTTAGAAGCAAACATTTGGACCATATGTCCCGGAAGAACCCCCAGCCCCCAGGCAGATGTTCTTATTGTGGGCATTTCACCCTGATTTCCTCTGGGTTAACACTTTGACATCTCTAGGAATCCTTTATTAAAATGCAAACAGTTCCCCCAAAGGATGAACTCTTTAACACATCAGCTCAAATTATTTTTATCAGTGCTTAGGAAGTGTTGACT
This sequence comes from Myotis daubentonii, assembly GCF_963259705.1. Taxonomy (NCBI): domain Eukaryota; kingdom Metazoa; phylum Chordata; class Mammalia; order Chiroptera; family Vespertilionidae; genus Myotis; species Myotis daubentonii. The sequence goes on from NC_081846.1 coordinate 45,946,982, forward strand.
ATAAAGCTCTGAAGAAACAGATGCAAGACAGAGAAGTACAGGGCAGTGCCCTCCCTACCAGTCTGTGTCCACCTCAAGGTGTGTGCCAAGGGGTCTGTCCTGCTTGTCCTATTTACGAGATTGGCCTCTGAGAGAGAGAGAGGTACAAGACAGGGCTCTGAGAAGTGATGTCAAGCCAAAGAGACTGGGCAGAGAGGGAGAGCAGATACACTCAACCTGAGATCTCTGGCAAAATCAAAATGGGTTAACAACGGCTCCTTACATAGCCCCTGGAAGCTCACTCAGTGTTAAGGTAAAAGCTAGAGGAGACTGCCATCCTGGCAACCCCGGGGGCACTCAAGTATCCAAAGAGCATGCAGGGGTGAGGTTGAGGGCAGTGAGAGAGTGGAGAGCTGCAGGAAGTGGGCTGCAGCAAGCGGTTCTCCAGGGTTCTGCAGCCACAGAGCATCTTTATGGTAATTTCTAGGGCTCTGAGCACTTTTGGAAAGATCTTACTGAATTTTAACTTGACATTTCCCAAACTTTTTATCATGAGCCTTTTTTGCCTTGCACTATCTATTAATACCCCCAGGAATATATTTGAAATGCTGTTATCGTGAAAAAGGAATGGTGTTTCACCCCATGTTGGTCCCTGGCACTTAACAGCTATGTGACACTGGACAAATAATTTAACTTTTCCAAACCTCAGTTCCCTTATTTGTAAAACATAAATAATAGCATCTATCTTATTGTATTGATGAAAAGTTATTTTAAGATATGTGTCAAAATCCTAAATCTCTTCACACATATTAACTGATTTTAGTTCTATGAATATCTCTATCCCAAGGAAGTAATCTAAAACACAGTAAAAATGTAATATAAGGCTATAACAGTATTGGTAAGAGCAACAATGATTTTAAATGTCTTAGTTGTCCAACTGAGGAAAAACTTAAGCCATGTGATCCATATGATTTCAGCCAATAAAATTGTTTTTACAAAGAATTTTTAATAACCTAGGAGGATGATCATCCTATAATGTTAGTTTTAAGAGGCAGGAAGTCTTAAAGTATGAGCTCAAACAGGAAAAAAAATACTCATAGAAAAATACTGTAGGAAAACACATGAAAAACGTATGACCTTTGATGCCCAGTGGTAGGATTTGTAGAAATGCAATAATTATAAACCAGAAATTCTTTGGTTTGGCTCCAATTAAAATACAATTTAAATCACAGTCCATTACCTTTCATCAGCTCCTGTCATTTCCTTCTGGGAAGGAGAAAGACATGTCAATACATGTCAACTTGTAACACCCTCAGAAAGAAGCAGGGGGTATGTGCATATTGTCAGCTCTCAGCTGCAAGCCTGCAACTTCTCTCACAAACCCAGGGAAGAGAAAGGCATGCAGGGATAGCAACCACGTCACGTGCCGTGCCAAGGAGTCGTGCTGCGGTATCCTACCACTGTTTTAGCAACCAAACGTCAGTGGGCTTTTCTAAAAGTGTTTTTTCTTTTCCCTTATAAGTGCCTGCAGTACTCATTTTTCATTTTAAAAACCTTTTTAAATTCCTCCAATATGAATCCTATGAGATAAAACTCCCATCAATAAAGTTTGGTGCTATATAACTATAGAAATAAGTAGATTTCAGCACATAAAATCAATTGTATGCCTTGGTTGCTTGTCCAGATTCAAATGCCATTCGACTTGGAGAGGCATTCTTATGTGGCAGAATTTGACTGCAGAAACTCTTTACAGGCAGCTAAAAATCAATAGTAGGTGACAAATTAAAGAAAAATCAATAAATAAAAGGAAATCAATGTTAATGCAATTAAAATGGAAAGGAGATGCTCCCTTTTAGATAACTTCTCAAAGTCATTACAGACTCTGGTTTTATTTTTTTACTATTCACTGTTCCTCATGCCTATACTCTTTCCCTCAAAGTGATGAATAAAATATGCTTATTTTTTAATTATTTACATTTTTGCAATTTGACTACTTAATGGTTTTCTTTCAGAAAACCCAAAATAACACCAGGCTTAAGTGATGTCCACTTTAGATTTCTGTATGCTCTTCTGAGAAATTTCATGACTCATTTGGCAATTTGGATATTTAAGGTTGTCTGTTCCAATGACACAGACAAAAAAATATTAATCATCTAAACACAAGTCCTTTTTTAAAATGAGCATTACTTTGATATCCATAATCTGTTGAATGTTGAATTCTAAAATGAACTCTAAAATTGTTCAGACAAATATCCAACGAAGTGCTGAAAAGGTAGGAAGCAAAGCAACAGAGATAACGCAAAATTCAATTGAGGGAAAGATAAGGTGCAATCACAAGCTGATAATGAACAGCGACAGCACAGGGAGATGAAAGAGCACAATAAAAGTCTATTCCCATCCAACCAGGGGGCAGCCAAGCTTGGCCATGCTTCAGAGATCTGCCTCCTTGGCTGAAGCAGCTTTCTTATATGGTCCCGTTGGTATTAAGGACTCCCCTATCTATGCTCTGATGATCTGAATAATTAAGCAGGGTCTCCTGGTCTACATATTTAAATGCTTTTCAGTAAATAAAAAGTAAAACCTGGTTACTGACTAGAGTAATCCCAATTCTACAAATCAGATCGTTAAGTCCCACCAGGGAATATTTACAATGAGTCTGCTGCATGCAAGTTACCCACATTACCATAGAGACTTACTATTCTCAAATTGTCTCCAATTTTTAACATAAAAAATTTACAAATATATTGACATAACATTTAATTAGTTGCTGAGGAGAATGTGATAAGAATTCAATATAAAAAACATTATCAAAAGACAGCTGGTAAAATAATAATAGAAAATTGTTTAAGATAATGAACAAGTCCTCAAAATGAGACATCGTTGGAGTTTCTAGGTATCCCGGACCATTTTCTTGCTCTGGTACGTTTGCCTGAGAGGTCTGTCTTAGGGAACACTGACCCCACACGGGTGCCAGACAAATTTATCATTGATAAAACTAAAGGGGCTAAATTATAAAACCCAAAGTCCACCAGTAGGATGGGGATGTTGACACCACCATCAGCATCCATAGTCAAAAGCACACGCTCACTAGCTATCTTAGAACCTCATTAAATAATAGTACTTTTCCAAATCCGCATGCCATTCATCAGTTCTCTAGGAATAGCTTTCTCTTTCTTCAAAAATTACAATAATGAAAAACTAAACATCTTTTAAATATCTTTTAAAACTATAATTTTAAATTTAAAAACCAAAATTTCAAAATTTATCCCTTTCAACTGTTTTCTGAAATTACCTTTGTCTACTACCTCCACAAAAGCAATAATATATCCTGGGCACTTGCTCCCAATAAGGCCTTGTTACCAAAGAAAAGACGGTGGTACCATATTTATTCAGTCTGTGTCCTCATAGCAGGCACTAGCCCAACACTTGTTCTCTAAAAAACTACTTAGCAAAGCATGGATAACACTGATTTAAATTCATATTGGGTGGCCTCTCAGTTAATTCAAGGTCTTTGATCGAATGTTACTTCTGCAGAAAGGCCTGCCCACCATCTCCAAAATCACTCTCGGCCATTGTAGCACAGACTGTCTGTCCCCCTACTCCATCACTCCATATCCTCTTACCTTGGGCCTCATAGTATTTATTACCACCTAACTTTTCCTGTCTTGTTTACCACCATATTCCTTGCCCCTGGAACAGTATCCAACACCCACTAGTTACCTAATAAATAGTTTTTTGAACGACTAACTGAAATAATGCATGTCTTCCCAACTAGTATTTAAATTCATGAGTCCAAGGGCCCTGACAACTCTTTTCACTAACCTATGCCCAGAAAGCACATCTGGCACATGCAAAACAGAGTGTAAAATCTCTGAATGAAGGAACTGGTGAAAAGTAGATGTTAAGATCATATCCTTTTCCCACAGCACATTTGGGTTGAGGAAGGAGGAAAAGAACATGAGACAGGAAGAGGGAAACAGGACAGGAGTGACACAGGAGTGGCAAGGGACACTGAAGATAGGACTTTCTTATATCCCAAAGGTTTGTTTAAAGAGTTGATAAAGAAAACAAGTAAAATTCAAGAACTCAACTTTTTCTGTAACATGTTCAATAAGTAGCCCATCAATGACTAGAAGAATAAAATTGTCAAAGCCTGAATACTAGCTAAGACATTTAAGCAGAATTGCAATTTCACACACAATATCAAGAATCAAATTATTAAGTTCCAAGTAATGTCTGCTTCCCATCAAAGGTCTTTTGTATTTGTTTTCAACATCTCTAACAAGCGTTTCTAGGGCCTTTAAAAATTATTTCCCCATTTATTTAAATAAAACAGAGGTTCTTGAACTTTTAACCAATTTTTATACTACTACAGCACAAATCATCCTATTTGATAAGCTTACATCTTACAATTTTATTCCATGAAAAGATTTTCAGAAAATTATGTTACACAAAGATAGGCATTTTAATGTTTCAGTGCAATTAACACAAGTCCCTTGGTTTCCTTGGTAACAATCATAGGGGCCATACTCTGTAGCATAACCTGTGGACTCTTGACCACCATTTGTCAGAGTGGCACCATCATTACCCCTTGAGGATAAACCCTTGCCCCCCACATCCTCACAAAGTAGGGCGAGACCACCATTAAGACATACATCTTTCCTTGGCTATCAAGTGAGGGTGTAGTTTCCCCCAGTTAAGCTGAGTCCAAAGTCATATGACTCTTTTTTTCCTGCTTGTTTTTTATTGAGATGTTTCACACACCATACAATTTATCATTTTAAAGTATAAAATTCAGTGTTGCTTTGTATATTCACAAAGTTGTGCAACTATCACTATCACTAATTTCAGAACATTCTCATCACTCCCCGAAGAAATCCCATACCCATTAGTAGTCATTCACCATTTTACTTTCTTCCATCCCTGGAAACTATTAATATACTTGCTAACTAAATTTGCCTGTTTGGGACATTTCACATAAGTGAAATCATACAATATGTGACCTTCTGTGTCAGACTTCTTTCACTTAGCATGTTTTCAGGGTTCATCCATGTTGTAGCATGTATTAGTACTTCATTCCTTTTAATGGCTGAATATTTATTTGTATGGATAAACCACATTTGTTTGTTTATTCATCAGTTTATGGATATTTCAGTTGTTTCTACTTTCTGGTTATCATTTGAATAATGCTGCTATAAACATTCATATACAAGTTTTTATGTGACTGTATGTTTTCATATCTTTTAAATATATATCAAGGAATGAATGGAATTGCTGGGTCAGTTGGTTACTCTATGTTTAACTTTTTGAGAAACTGCCAAACTGTTTTCTATATGAGACTGTATGTAGCATTTTATATTTCTTCCAGCAGTATGTGAGGGGTCCAATTTTTCTACATCATCCCAACATTGTTATTTTCTGTTTTATAACACTTGGTGTTTATTTATTATAGCCATCCTACAGGATGTGAAGTGTATCTCATGGTAGTTTTCTAATGACTAATGATGTTGGGCATCTTTTCCTGTGCTCATTGGCATTTGTGTGTCTTTGAAGAAATGTCTGTTCAAATACTTAGAATATTTTTTAATTGTTTCTCTCTTGGTTTTTAATTGTTGAGTTGTAATGGTTCTTTATACATTCTGGATACTAAACTCATATCAGCTATATAATTTGCAAATATTTTCTCTCATTCTATAGGTTATCTTTTTACTTTCTTGATAGTATCCTTTTCTGAAACAAAAATGTTTTGAATTTCGATGAAGTCAAATTTATTTATTTAATGTACTTTTGGTGGCTTGAGATTTACATACCTAAGAAATCTTTGTCTAATTTCAAGGTCACTAAAACTTATGCCTTTATTTCCTTCTAAGAATTTTACAGTTTTAGCTTCTATATTCAGGTCTTTGGTCTATTTTTATTTATTTATCTTGATTGTTGAAAGTATTACAAAAAGATGTCCTCTTTCCCTCCCATTGGCCCTCTCCACCCTACTCCTGTCCTCTCCCCAGGCCTTCACCACATTATTGTCTGTCCATGGGTTATGTATATATACATATAAATTCTTTTGTTAGTCTATTCCTGCCCCCTCCCCTTCCCTCTGAAATATGTCAGTCTGCTGCATGCTTCAGTGTCTCCGGATCTATTTTGTTTGCCAGTTTATTTTAACCAACAACACAGAAATAGCAGCACTCCAGGGATCTATTGGGAAATATTACTTCAAAGTCCTTGTTGCCCAATTTTAATACTTACCAATAGCTCGGATGTGGAAAAAAAATACTTATTGAGGATTTCTTGAAAGAGAAATAATCCACTGACTCCTAAAATATATCCTAGGATTAAATCAGACCATCACAAAGCTGTCTATTATACTGGCCCCCTTGATCCTTTAATGTCCTTTTGGCATTAAGCTATCAAGATATATTGAGAGTCCTATGAAACCCATTGAGATATTGTTCATCACATTGCACAGTATCTTCCATGAAGTTAAGGAGATTAATAGGTCCCAATATTGGCTTGACTGATTGTTCTTTTCTTGCAAAACTGGGTGCATATTTTTGTCAACACTGACTACTGAAATAACTGTGCTTCCTTCTTTGTGCTGACCCAGAGAAATCATAGTATTAATGTTCATATTAGAAAAGAGAAAAATTTTAATTATCTAGATTTCCATTTTAAGAAGCCAAAAAAAAGAGCAAGTTAAACCCAAAGTAAATCAAATAAAGTGGGGGATGGGGTAGCAAAAATCAATGAAATCTCAAACAATAAAGAAAATCAATGAAAAAAAAAATGGTTCTTTTCAAAGATTAACAAATTGAGAAACTCCAAGCAAGACTTCAAGAAAACAGAGTAGACACAAATTACTAATATGTGGTATAAAGTAGAACATAACTATATATTCTGAAGACATTAAAAGGATAATAGGGAATACTATGAACAACTCTATGCCAACAAATTTGAAAACTTAGATGAAATGGACAAACTCCTTAAGACAACTTGTCAAAACTGACACAAGAAGAAATAGAAAATCTGAGTAGTCCTCTCTCTATTAGAGATTGAATTTGTCATCAAAAAACTTCCTACAAAGAATATTTCTAGCCAGATGATATCTATAAAACATTTTTTAAAATAGCATCAACATTACACAGCTCTTTTAAAAGCAAAGGAAAGAAAAAAATAGAGGGGAAAAATGTTTCCTGATTCAAGGAAGTCCATTCGCACCCCTTCTGTTCAACTTTGTCCTGGAAATTCTAGCCAGTGAAATAAAGCCAGAAAAATAAATAAAAGACAAAGATCTGAAAGAATACATAAAACTTCCAGTATTCACAGACAACAAGATTGTCTATATAAAAAATCCTGAGAAATTTACAAAGCAACTATAAGAACTAAATAACTTGCCTAAAGTTACACCATTAATAAAATCAAAACTGGAATTTGAACCAACACAGTCTGGCTCCCAAAATCTTAACCCCTATAATATGCAGTCTAGTTAGAGAACATCCTGCAACTATACTTGCATTAGCCCACAAACACAGCCATTACTGTAGGTCTTTGGAGCCTCATTTGATAATTTGGAAATAGAGGCTCAGAAAAATTAATAACTTCACTAAGATCACATGGCTAACAGTAGAGATAACAGAATTTGAATCCAGGTCTGACTGACCCAAAAACAAAGCTGATTTGAAAACATCATGTCTTCCAGATTGGAAGCAGGAAATAATGAAAAGGTCCAGGTCCAGAGGTATAAGGCCCTGAAATAAAGCAGTAAAATATAATGGCCAATAGAAGAATTGGTGACTGGTTAGGTATAAACAGAAACATAGGACAGGAGGACACAGGTAACATCAAAGTTTTGAGAATGAGACTAGTAGTGTCATTAATAAAATAAGAAAGTAAGGAAGAGAAACTAATAAAGAGGAATGTTAAGAAAGGTAAAGTCAGATTTAGACAAGTTGAGTATCAATTTGTTAGGTTACAAAAAGTTTTGAGAGCAAATGATAGAGCGCCTAGCAAACAGTAGTTACTAGAAATAGAGTGTGTTTTTGCCTCCACAAAACAAAAAATCTCAAGTTAGGCAACTACTGATCTAAATTCAGCAGCTGAACAAAGTCAGAACTGAAGTCTGTGTTTCTTCTGGTCCTTCCTCCTGGGATTACAATTTGGTTGCCATAGGCCCAAGCTTTAGGTAGTAATTCCAGGCAGAAACGAGAGAAGAATACGTGTGTCTTTTATTAGTAAAGCAAGAACTTTCCCAGAAGCCCCTAGTGGACTTTTGACATATCTCATTAGCCAGAATTGTGTCACATTGACACCTACCCTCAAGAGAGTCTGGGTAGATGAGTATTTTGTTTTTCCAACCTCTATAGCAAAGATAGGTGAAGTTTGTCCCAGAATATTAATGGGATGTTGATGTGGGAATATACAACAGGAGACAAAAATGCCTATGGTCTAGGAGATAAACCAAGGATACAGAATATAAGTAATCTGCATAATTAAAGCAAAGGAAATGGATGGATGCTCCAAGAAAGAACACGTGTGAAGAGAATAAAGGGAAGTAACAGCACTTTACCATTTTGTGCAGGAGAAGTAAACATGGTGCCCAGGTGCCTCCACTCCAACCAGTTAGTGCACTCCCTTACGTTTGACTGGGTCTCTCTCTGTCCCCCTCCCCACCCAGTTATTTCCATCCTCTCTTTTTCCTCCATTTCTCAGTACTGCTAAGGTGGTCTCTGCTCTCCCTCTCCATCTGTGAATTGAAGTCCTGAAGGAAAAGCCCTTTCTTCACTGCCACTGTCCAGAATGCATGAAGATGGATTTAAATGTGACTAAGCAAAAACTAGCTGCCCTGAAGTTGGGAAGGTGGTCCAGGAGAATAAGCAGCTATGAAATCTTACAATTCATAGGACATTGGAACTGAAAGGGATCTGCCAGTCCCTGCCACCTCACTAGAGGGGCCTGAGGTCCATTTGAGGAAACCCAACCTAAGACAAGGAGGCAGAATCTGCTTTGCTGTGTACTATTCTTCCTCTGATGAGTCCTTCAGGATCTGAGGCTGTGTTCGGGAGACCAGGCTGCAGGGCTAAGGGTGTAGTGGACCAGGCAGCCTCTCTCAGGCCCACTGCTCCAGAGGCACCATCCTCCATGTACCTCCACTGAGGGAGTCCAGCTCTGGCTGAAACGTTCCTTTCCCAAAATCCTAGGGCAGGTAGAGTCAGCACCAGAGGATTTAACCTTGATTACTTAGTAGTTTGTGTTGTCTTCTAATTGCTCCTCAAATATATGCTACGTGCTCCCATGTATTTGGGGCTACAATGAGATGTCCCCCAAGAAGTTGCAAATAAGATAGCCGCCAAGCATCAAACTTTAAAAATATTGCTAACATCACAAAAAGAGATCGCTTTATGTTATGTGCCTCATGATGGAAGTATGCAACACTTCTGTGAAGTACTGTTGCCCCAGAAATCATATCTAAATCTGATCAAGCTTTAAATCCAAATATCAATTTACAGAAAATATGGGCGACAAAGGGACATATTAAAAGACACCATAGGGTATAATTAAAATTCAGACTGTAATACCTGTTTCTTCCACAAATTTATTACAAGAAGAAAAGGAGAGAGGTGAAGGAGAACCTAGAGCAGCCATGGGCAAACTACGGCACGTTTGAAATGAATAAAACTAAAAAAAAAAAAGACCGTACCCTTTTATGTAATGATGTTTACTTTGAATTTATATTAGTTCACACAAACACTCCATCCATGCTTTTGTTCCGGCCCTCCGGTCCAGTTTAAGAACCCATTGTGGCGCTTGAGTCAAAAAGTTTGCCCACTCCTGACCTAGAGATTTAAAATATTTATTTGAATCCTAATACATACAAACTACAGAAAAGAAAAATTTATGATCCCTGGCTGGTGTGGTTTAGTTGTTTGGAGCATCATCCCATACACTAAAAGGTTTCTGGTTCAATTCCTGGTCTGGGCACATACCCAGGTTGTAGGTTGGATCCAGTGGGCACATCCAGGGGCAGCTGATCGCTGTCCGTCTCTCACATCTCTCACATCTCTCTCTCTCTCTCTCTTTCTCTCTCTCTCTCTCTCGCTCTCACTCTCGCTCTCGCTCTCGCTCTCTCTCATCAATTAAAAATTTTAAAAAGAAAAGAAAAAGTTATGAGATAAATGGAGAAATTTGAACATTGACTGGACATTTGATTATATTAAGAAACTAATGTCAAAATTTTAATGTATGAAAATTATATTGCTTTCTTTATAAAGAGTCCTTATCTTTTAGAGATATAGTGTATACAGAAATATTTAAAGATAAATGAAATAATACTATGGCTGTGATTAGCATCAAAATGATCCTGAGGGTAGTAGGGGTGAATGGGATATAAATAAAACAAGATTGGCTGAGTTGATGATTATTGGACGGGGAAGGGAAAGGTACAACAGAATTATCATACTGTTCTCTACTTTTGTACATTTTGAAATTTTCTGTAATAAAAGTTGTTTTGTTTTTTAATCCTCACTCGAAGATATTTTTTCCATTGATTTTTAGAGAGAGTGGAAAGGAGAGGGAGAGACAGAGAGAAACACCGATGTGAGAGAGACACATCGATTGGTTGCCTCCGGCATGCTCCCAACCAGCGCCGGGAGCCTGCAACCAAGGTACATGCCTTGACCGGAATCAAACCCAGACCCTTCAGTCCGCAGGCCCCTTCTATCCACTGCACCAAACCAGCCAGGGCTAAAAGTATTTTTAATAATAGATTAGACAAGAGCTGTGCATTGTCATTAAAAAAAAAAAAAAGTATTCATGTCCACCAAGGAAACTCAGAAGGAGCAACAGAGGCAGCTGTTGATGGTGCCATCTAAGCCTTTTCCGAGGCAAAGGGGACCAGTGAAAAGACCTGCCTACAAAGTCACCGATGCCCCCATCCCTGAGGGGAAGGATGCACTTGGCCCTCTCACCCTGATCCCATAAGCACCTTCTACAGTCAGGGCTCTGCACTGAAGCTGGAAATAAAATGATGAATGAAATACAGAGACTAACATCAAATGATGCAAAAAGAAAAGTAAACCAGCAATTTGCAGTGGAGTCTGACATGTTATTACAATGTTTGGGGAAAGTGTGCTATGTGAGTAAATGCCGTGACAATCTAATTGGAAGAGGTGGCAGCCAAGCCATCCTGAAGGATTCCCAGAACTATCTTCTGATTATAATTCAACTCCTGAGCTCTGTCGCTCTAGGAAAAGAATGAGCTGGCCAGAGTTGTAAGTGTCCTGATCTGGCAGCTTTGCTTCTCATTGTAAATGCACAACACTGACTTCTCATAATAATTGGGTTTCCCATCCATCTTGCCTAGAGAAGAAATACATTAGCCAAATAATGTGTGTTCACTTCTCTGATGTTATTTTCAAATTCATGAACTGTCTTTCTGTTTTTACAGTCTCCGAGAGTTTAGTGCCTGTGTATCTGTATCTGAATAAATGAATTAATTCTTGATGTGGTGACAAATCAGGATTCTGAGATTGTAAGACCAGCCCTGAACCCTGAGAATTCACCAAGGTAATGCCATCCCTTGGGACCTCCCTGGGTAGACACCAGCCTTCCTTCTGCTCTGCGTGCTTCTTTGATCTTCTCTATTCCTCAAGGCTGGGACTGTGTCCGATGCTTCTTTGATATCTGAGTCATCCTCTCTCACCATGTCTGCGACAAAGCATTTTGTTTTTTAACACATCTGTCCCTTGATTTCTTTGACTTTCATTCAATCACATCAAAAATAGCTAACTCAACATCTATTTGGGGATTGAGTCAGATGCAACAACACTAGGTTAGAGGCATTTTAAAAATGAAATAGGAATACATTTTTAAATTCCTTAGCTGTTTTGAAAAATGTCAACCTTTTATACATTTCCATGCCATGTTAACTTCATTTTCTGCTTAGGCCTGTGATCACGAGTGGTCTTCACATAAGCTAATCAAGTGAGGACCTCCCTCCAATCTATGCTTCTACCTGAAGAACAAGAAGCCAAATACTGTGAACTTCCCAGACAAAGACAAGCTCCAGTGGTTTCTCTTTCAATCACTTAGCAAGATTCTTTTATCTATAACAGGGGATAACAAACTTTTTCTTCAAAGATCCACATAAGTAAGCACTTTAAATTCTGTGGGCCAGTCTCCATTGGTTGCAGCTACTCAACCCTACCATTGCAGCATGAAAGCAGCTGTAGACAATATAGAACCAAATGAGTGTGGCTGTGTTGAAGTTTGAATTTCATGGATCATGAAATATCAATCTGATTTTATTTCCAACCATTCAAAAATGTAAAAAGCATTCTTAGCTCCGGAGACACTGTCTGATCTGGCCCACAGGACATAGTTTGCCAACTCCTGCTCCACAGCCATGAGTAGATGATACTAGCGATGATTCGCTATACATATGTGAATATGTGTGGTCCCTTCATAATACTCCCATATCAACCTTGAGAATTTTGACTTATTAATGCTTCTTTTTTTTTCTTCTTTTTTTTAAAATATATTTTATTGATTTTTTACAGAGAGGAAGGGAGAGAGACAGAGAGTTAGAAACATCGATGAGAGAGAAACATCGATCAGCCGCCTCCTGCACATCTCCCACCGGGGATATGCCCGCAACCCAGGTACATTCCCTTGACCGGAATCGAACCTGGGACCTTTCAGTCCGCAGGCCGACGCTCTATCCACTGAGCCAAACCGGTTTCGGCTTATTAATGCTTCTTAAATGCACTGGTGGCAACCTTAAAATCTTATGATAAAAAATATTTTCACTAAAATTAAACAATGGTCAGCACAGGTTTTAAAAAAAAAGACATTTTACATATTTTAAATCCCAAATAGTGGATACTATGCTATTCATTTCTAGTTACTATCCCTGCTCGGAAAAATATTGTAAGATCTATGAGACAGTGGTAAGTTCATTTTGCTTTAACATGTTTCTGCTGAGACTTTCTCCAATGTCATTTTATCCAATTTGTCAACACCTTTCTGATTTTAAGATTAATATTTGTATACTCTCATCTCCTCAGTACCATCGTAGTCCAAGAACTTAGATGCCTGACACATAAGAAGCTTTGGATTTTCTTTCTTTACTCCCTTCTCTGACATGCGAGTTTATAAAGTATTTTCCTGTCTATAATAACTTTGTAGGCATGCCTAACAAATATTTCTAAGGCTTTATTTTCCTTGTTTTATTTGTCTCACCTTTCTTGCATACTTCTTTACTCCAGCAGACTTTCTACTATAACTCCCCTTTTTATTTCCACCCCCTGGGCCCTCTTTTTCTGGCCATCACCAACAGTAGCTGCTTGCATGGTGCATATATCTACACCACATGTCCCAGCTATGGAAAAGGTCCTAGCATCCTATCCCAAGTAGTACAGAGGAATTCAATGTACACTCCCTCTTTTTTGTGTGTGTATGCCTGAAAATATACATAATCAAAAGTTTGAGAGAAATAGAGCATGTTTTCCTATGCCCTAGACTTGGTCACAAGAGGAATTTGTGGTTGGAAAGAAATCAGTGTATGTACAGGCCACTTCTGAGTGGCTTTGTTCACATTGCCCCCTCTACCTGGCGTGCCCTCCCCAAATTCTCTGCCTGATAAAATTCCCCGTAACCTCCAAGGTCCAGGCAGCACCTGTGGGAAGCATCGCTGGCAGAGCTGCCAAATCTCTCCTCAACATTCCCAAAGCACTTCATACATCTCCATTAAAGCACTTACCATTGAATTGTGGTTAGTTGTTTATGTAGCTGTCCCACCCCGACCCACACCCCTATATACAACTGAATGAGGAACTTCCTTATTTCTTCTCTTGCATCCCCAATCCCCAATGCACTGCCTGGACTAGGGTATCAAGATTGCATTTCTCAGAAATATTGAGGGCAGTGTGCCACTAAGAAGTAATTTCAGGGACTTTCCCAGCCCACTTCCATCAGCACCCTTAATCTTCCTTTTCCCCTAAAAAAATTAACAATCTAAGTAAAAATGCAACGGCAAAATAAGGCGCTCTGACAATGAGATTGCCAGTCCTAAACCCTTCTTCAAAGGAATTCCACCATCAATGCTGCAGAAAATTCAATGGCACCTAACAGTTTTCAAAGAACTTTCACCATTTTTTCCCCATTGGATCCACTAATCCTTAGTAAGACAGATAGCCCTATCTTCATTTCTCAGACACTTCAGTAAATGAAAGTGGCATGTCCAAGATCAGAGCTGGTGATAGCTCTGAGCCTAACAACCTTAAAACATTGATCTGTCCACTCTACCACACTCCACAAATGATAGGCTCAGTGTGTGTGGAGGGCTGTCTTTCTTTTCCCTCTGGTAGACTTCCCCCCATTATGAATGGTGGTATTAGATTGTGGCACAATGTTCTAAAAATCCACTCCAAACAAAATCATTTAGGCAGATACACATTATGAAAAACAGAGTCAAATATGCCCACTTGTGTTAGTATTGCTCTATGATTTTGCCATAAGCACTTATAAAGAGATTATAAAGAGAAATATATAATCTATTATCTTAAAAATTCACTCATGAGGAAGTACTATTATTTATAGGTTAAGTACAGGAAGCTTGATTTTCTCTTCCTTTATAATTCATCTTTCCTAAACTATTAAATTTAAATTACTTATGCTATTGGCAGCCTCTTCTCTTAAACACGCTTTTAGTTCCTCTACATAATTCTGTATGATTGAACCATCACTTCGATTCTCTTACTATTTATTGTATGTAAATCTTCTAATATTAGTACGTATCATTTTAGACATAAATAGGGCACTGCCTTCCAAAAAAAATCTTGCTGTGTGGTAACTGAAAGTAAAAATTATTTTCAGACATATTAATTTATTCAAACGAGCCACAGTTAGCTGTTCTCAAATTAATTTTTTTCAACAAAGGCCTATAATAGTGAAGTATGCAGAGTATGTCACACTTCAGATTTTCAAGTTTGAGCTGGTTATGAATCTGCTAATTGTAAAAAAAAATCACAATATGGCAGAGCAAAAAAATATTTCACACAAATGCAAATAGAGATACCATGCAGATAGCTGCAAGACATGAATCACTGCCCTGCTGCATCCAATTCGGAAATGCAGAGGCCGCCCACTCTGCGCGATTTCTTGCTCAGTTTTTAGAAGTTCAGAGGCATCACCTTGTAACCAGGGTCATTAACTATCTTTGCTGATATATGTGTCATGTTTACTGCTACACCCACAATGCGAACAATCAGAAAATTGTGCTCTCAGAGCCTGGGAACAGTCGCAGTCCGCTGTTACACGCAACAACTCCTGACACAGAGCTGTCGTCGGGAGTTACAATGCTTTATTGTTCCAATTTTTTTAGAGGAAGGGGCTTTCCCCGAGGAGCAAGTACTGAGACGAAAGCAGTCTCCGGCGTGACCTTCCCAACACAGACCTTGAGCAGAGGCGCAGGCTCGAAGGCACTGGACAGCTCCACTGACTCGCTCACACTTCGCTTTCCAGAACAAAAAAGAATGTTACTCTGCACCTGCCTCCCCCCTCCCCTCCTTAAAACTTAAATGACCTTTACCCCTAGTGGTCTGAGCAGCTGGAAGAAGATAGGAATCTACTGGTCTGTCCGGCGATGCCCGGAGAGAATAACCTCCCACCCAAGAGCGGAGCCGGGAGTCCGCGGGGGAGGGGGCAAGGGCGGGAGGAGGGAGGGCTGGGGGGGGGACCTGAGCGGCCGGCGCCCTCCCCCGCCCCTTCCGCACTGCACCGCATTCTCTCCACCGCACGGAACAACCTCGTGTGGGGGCTGCCCCCCAAGCAGGGGTGCGTGTCCCCAGCATCCTGGATGCGGCCCCTCGGCCCCTCCCCCGCCCCGGACCCTCCTCCCGCCGCGGGGCTGAGCCAGGTGCGGGCTGCGGGCTGCGGCTCCGGCGGCTGCGCCCACGGGGAGCTCGGGCAGGGCAGCGCCGCAGAGCCCGGCCGGGTGGGGGCCCCTCCCCGGGTACCTTTTATCCAGGCAGGCGATCCACTCGGCGGAGGAGGAGGAATGGGCAGCGTGCGCAGCGACCATGTTGGGCAGCGGCAGGTCCCCGGCGGCGGGCGGCCGCGCTCGCTCTACCTCCGCGCGCGGTGCAGACCGCTCCCGGCCGGCCCGCCTCCCACCAGCGCGGCTGTGGCGGCGCTCAGGCCTGCGAGCGGCGGGAGGGAGGGGGCCTGAGGGGCGGGACGCGGGGACGGGGAGGGCCCAGGCGCCCGCCCTCCGCACTGCACTGCGGCGCCCGGGGGTGGGGAGCCCCGCGTCCCGGGCGCCGCGGGAGGGCGCTCCGCGGCGACCCTGATGGTCGAACACCTGCGACAGGTGGCCGCTGCGGCTCCGGGAACCTGGGCCCCACCCCTCGCCTCGGGGCCTCTGAAACAGGAAAGAGAGAAAACCCCAAGAGTGTGGGGAGGGGGCGGATGGGGGGAATTTTTCATCCAGCAAATGCCACTAAAATGGCTGCTGCCTTTCCGTTGCCTTAGAAACCCATTAGTCTTCCTCCGCAGCTTGTCAAAACTTGCTGGCGAGTTCTCGCTCACCTTTCCTGTTTCCCCTTTAGGAAGGGATGGAGAGGAGGGCTCTTATGGCTTGGGAAGGGCACACCCACAGTGGTCTCTAAGGTGGAATGCAGGCGACTGGGATGGGTTGCAGAGGGGGCACGGGCATGGCTGCAAGCTGGGAGGGGAGGCTGGTGGGCCAGAATGGTACCCAGGGGTGTCTGAGGGGATGACAAACCGGTCTGGGACCTTGCACCTTAGACCAGCTTGGGCTTCCATCACCTGCATCATGAAAAGAACCACGAAAGAGGGGGGAGCATTGGGGCCGCAGCAGAACTGAGGTTCAGGGATTGGGGGCCAAGATCCCAAGGCACGTGGGTTGTTCACTTGGATGGTTGGCCCCACATGCCGTTCTCTCCAGGCCTGGGGCGTGTGGAATGTTTGCCTACTGTCTGGCTCAGGTCGGAGTACACAACAAACGCAATGCCTAGAAGTTTTTTGGTTACACTCTCGCAAAAATCAAATTATGCTGTGACAGTTGTTTAAGAATTCGGGACAAGTTAAGTCTTTTGGACTATTGCCAAGCACGGTTTTGATAATTATGAGTGCTCATCTAGGGATAGACAATGGGCATAGAGACACAGCATTACTCTCCTCACTTTGTCTTGTTTGTTTTTGTTTGATCTCTCCTTCCCTCACTCTCCTGCTTACAGGAGGTTTAAGGAGGTTTAAGGAGATTGGAGAGCGTGAAACAGCAGGTACGTACTGGCATGTTTTTACCCTAATAAAACGCCTCGGGAGAATTTACCATTTTCCCTCTGCTCCACAGCCAGGTCTGGTTTCAGACCTCCACCTTTCCTTCAGCAGCAAGCTCCTCCCTGCTCTGTGCTTGTCCTCCAGCTGACCTCCATCTGGTTAACTTCTATCATGGTTAAGGTAAACAAATTTAAAATGTTATCTACACTAATAAAAGAGAAAAATGGTAATTGGCGTACGACGATACCCTTTTCATTGGCTAATCAGGGCTATATGCAAATTAACTGCCAACTAAGATTGGCAGTTAACTGCCAACAAGATGGCGGTTAATTTGCATATGTAGGCACAATGCAGGGAGGCGAAAGGGAAAGCAGGAAGAAGCCCCCTGCCACTGACAGTGATTGGAAACCCAGGGGGGAGCTAAGAGCTGGGGGGCAGGGCAAAGGCGGCCCTGGGGCCACCTTTGCCCTGCCCCCCAGCCATGATCGGAGAATCAGGTGCCTTTTCCGCCCTGGCCAGTGATAGCAGGAAGTAGGGGTGGAGCCAGCGATGGGAGCTGGGCACGGTCAAAGCTGGCAGTCCCAGGAGCTAGGGGCCCCTTGCCTGGGCCTAAAGCAGAGCCCATGATCGCGGGGCCACTGCAGCTGTGGGTCCCTGCTGCCCGGGCATCCTGCAGGGGCAGGGGCAGAGCCCGCGCGATCGTGGCGCCCCCCCGCTGCCCGGGCCGGACGCCTAGGCCAGAGGCGTCAGGCCTGGGCAAGGGGCCGATCCTGCGATTAGAGGGTGATGGGGTCAACGCCTGAGGGCTCCCAGTATGTGAGAGGGGGCAGGCTGGGCTGAGGGACACACCCCCCCCCACCCCACACCCAGTGCACGAATTTCGTGCACCGGGCCCCTAGTACTATATAAGGATTATCAAAGGCATTTATGCCATTCCTTTTCTAGGATAGGGATATGAAGGAGGAAATGAGTCTCCTATATTTATTAAGATTCATTCATAAAGGCATCAAAGAACGCTTAAGAATGTTTCAAGGTCACCAAATGCTTTCTCAAGATTCCTTTGCCCAGAGAAAGCTTCTAGGTAAAGAGTGAGAGGGGAAGGTGACTGCACTTGACCTGCCATTTACCAGAACCTCGGAGTTACCATCGGTTTTTGGCCATGATGCTAATAATAGTCGCCATTTATTGCACATCCACTGAGTGTCAGGCTCCGTGTGGCGTTCTCTACCTGTCATCTCATTTAATCTTCAGAACAGTGTATGAAGCAGAGCTGGAAGGGCAGGTATCCAGGGTACGATCCCGGCAGCCCCTCACCTCTTCTAGTCGCTGCACAATTTAAACCCTGGAAATGGAGCCTTCCCTTCAGGTGAGCCTAAGGCCGGCCCTGACCCGCTAATGTTAGGACTGCCTCGGCCTAGGACACTTCCATTGCCGTCTGCACAGCTAAGCCCAGAGCAGACTGTGGAGATTCGGCCTTTTTCTTTTTCATTTCTTCACACCCATATTAATTCATCTGGTAATTCAATTCAGGAAATACTTGAGCTCCTACCACATGCCAGGCACTGTGCTAGACACTGAGGAAAGAGCAGAGAACAGATTTCCTACTTGCAGGGAACATTGCTGCAGTGGAATGAGAGATAAACAGATAGCATATTAGTACAGGGTGGGGCAAAAATAGGTTAACAGTTTTTTGTATGACAAATAATACAATAATTAATAAATGATACAAGAATAAACTCTGTTTCACATGCTCACAACTGTAACCTATATATCATATGTCCAGTAGGGGTAAATGCTTTGAAGAACAATTAAGTCAATTAAGGGAATACAAAGGTGGAAAGGGGGGGGCCTTCTATTTGGTATAAAGTAGTCAGAAAAGGCCTCTGTGATAAAGTGGCATTTGAGCCAAGCATGGGACCTGTCTACATACCACCTGTCTCTTCTGGGCCACGTGCTCCTCCTGGGTTGCTAGCAGACTCCATGCACCAGCCCCTGTGGTTTCCCTGCGTGAGGCTCACCAGCCACAAGCCTAGAACATCTGGCTCCTTTCTCCACCCACCTCCCCAAACTCAGCTAAAATGCCAGTGGGGCTGAATGACACAATCCAGAAGTGCAGAGGATTTAATTCCCCCTGAGTGAACTTTGACCAGTGGGAGACAGGAGATTGGAGGATACTGGGCAGATAAACTTCCTCTCTCTTTTTTCCCTCTGATGGACTGTTCCGGTACAAGTTTTCTGGTTGTTTTTTTTTAAATATATTTTTTATTGATTTTTTTACAGAAAGGAAGGGAGAGGGATAGAGAGTTAGAAACATCGATGAGAGAGAAACATCGATCAGCTGCCTCCTGCACACCCCCTACTGGGGATGTGCCCACAACCAAGGTACATGCCCTTGACTGAAATCGAACCTGGGACCTTTAAGTCCGCAGGCCGATGCTCTATCCACTGAGCCAAACCAGTTAGGGCCGGTACAAGTTTTCTCCATGCAGCCTGTCTGGAGTTGACCGATGTGACCAAGCCTGTGTGCTTACTGAGTGTTAAGGTTTGGATTGTGCTCCCCAAAAACTTATTGAAGTCTTAACCCTGTGAGTGTGACCTTATTTGGAAATAGGGTCATTATATGTAATCAAATTTAAATGAGGTTATCAGGTTGGTCCTTATAAAAAGAGGAAAAGACAGAGACACCCAGGGAGGAGATGGCCATGTGATGATGATGGAGAGACTGGAGTGATGCATCTCCCAGCCGAGGAACACCAAGGACCGCCCGCAAACCCCAGAAGCTAGAAGAGGCAAGGAAGGGCCCCTTCCTTCAGAGGGCACATGTCTCTGCCAACATCTTGATTTCAGACTTCTAGTCTCCAGAACTGTGAGACAATAAATTTCTACTGCTTTAAGCAGCCCAGTTAGTGAGCAATGTATGAGAGTCGTAGTTACCCCACGTCCTCACCAAAACTTGGAATTGTCAATCTTTTTAATTTTAGCTTTTCTGGAGGGTGTGTACTGATATTTCATTATGGTTTTAATATGCATTTTCCAGATAACTAAGGTTGAGCTCCTTTTCATATGCTCATTGGTCACTTAGATATCTTTTTATGAAGTACTTATTCAAGTCTTTTGTCCACACTTTGTTTTTGTTCAGACCACATCCCATTTCCAAAATCTGTATTAGTTACCTGTCGCAGCCTAACAAATTACTCTAAAACTTAGACAGCTAAAAATACTAAATCTTCATTATCTCACAGAACCTCTGAGGGTCAGGAACCTGAGAGCTGCTTAGTTGGGTTCCAGCTCAAGGTCTCAGGTTGCAGGGTTGTAGTCGCAGCCACGCTCCACTGGGACCAGAGACTGCACTTCTAAGCTCCCTCACACACGCTTCATTGATGAAGCTTATTCATGTATGATTTTTGTTAGGCTGGTGAAATATTGAAAAGATTAAAGACCCCCTACCACTCTCACTGACCTCTTGGTGCCCAGGATCTCAGTTCGAAAAAACTCTTCTAAAGGAAGGGATGGTGGCAAAGAGAAAATCAAGGTCCCACAACTAGTTGTCAGTGGGTGGGGAGTAGGGGCTGGGGGGTGGGGACAAGGAAGGGCTGTTAGAAATCTAAAAATATTCAGGTTAAAGAAATGTAACTTTGAAATGGCTCCCTTTTATTAAGCTCCCACTACTGCACTCGCAGTTTAAAAGAAGAGATCATGGCAGTGTGTCTCTACTCCTCCACAAATGGTCATCTGAGCCAGCAACCTCACCCGTGGAATCGATACCAAAATCAGAATCCACAATATGGAGAAAGCTACATACAGAGATGCTTGTTGAAGACTATAAACATAAATGATGAAATTGCTAAAGAAAATGCATATTCTCTCAAATTAAATTATTAAAAGTGTTTAAGATAGAATATTACAGGAATTGCTTAGAGCATAATATTAAGTGGAAAACTAAATAAAAATGTTACAATGTAGTATCATTTATGATGCACAGAGGAAACTATTGAAAAGGAAAAGTATAATATCTGAATTAAAAATAATAGGGTAATGGGTAAATTCCCTCCCTACTTCCCAAATTTTCTAATTAAAAACATCTAAACTTACCAATTGCCATCCCTACCTTAGACAGTGAACTTGATAAAATAGAAAATATAAATTATCTTAATTTTTCTTTTTTTTTCTTTTTTTAACATATTTTATTGATGTTTTACAGAGAGGAAGGGAGAGGGACAGAGCTAGAAACATCAATGAGAGAGAAACATCAATCAGCTGTCTCCTGCACATCCCCCGTTGGGGATGTGCCCGCAACCAAGGTACATGCCCTTGACTGGAATCGAACCTGGGACCCTTCAGTCCGCAGCCCGACGCTCTATCCAGCGAGCCAAACCGGTTAGGGCTCTTAATTTTTCTCGATTCATTTTTTCTCAGCTTTTTCATTTGAAAATTTTCAAACCTACAGAAAAGCTAAGACTAGAACGACAAATGCCTGTCTATCTTTCACCTAGATTCCCCAATTGTTCCACATTTGTTTTCTTTCTCTGTGTATAATACATAGACATGTTTTTATTCGGAACTAAGAGTAAGTGGCAGACATTGGACAATGTGGTCTTATATACTTCAACACATATCTTCTAGGAACAAGGACATCCTTCTACCTTTTCCTATAATTATCACACTCAAGAAACTTAGCATTGTTATAATCCTATTATGTCATATAAAGTTTACATTCATTTCTCCAATAGACCAAAAAAAATCATCTTTTTTTTCCCCTCTGGTTTGGTTGGTTTTATGCAAGATTCAATAAAAAATTGTGCATTGCATTTGGTTGTTATGCCCCTTTAGTCTCTTTAACTCCTTCACGATGTTGACATTTGGTAAAGACTCAAGGACAGTTATTTTTCAGAATGTTCTTTAGTTTAAATGTGTCTGTTTTCACATGCTTAGAAATTACTTGGATTTCTTGGCTAATTTATCAATCTTATTTTGTGCTGAAAAGATGTTACCCTTTTCTATGTCTTGTGAAAACAAAGTCTTTGATGGTTTTGTGTAAAAGATTAATCTGACATTTTGCTTGGGCGCAGTATTAGCTGGACTCGGGTATGTGTCTCTGAGCTGAGTCATTTGGTCATCTAGAAAATAGTAACTGAGAATATGCAGCTTAAGAAATCCAAGCACTTGTGAGCCACTGTAAATAACTTATTCCCACAGCAAGAAGTAGGGGTCTGTCTGCTTTTTAACCACCTATGGTTAGTCTATGTCAAGAGAATGTTTCCTATTCTTTGATTCTTTTTATTTGTTAGGTTCGCCTGTCAGCCAAACAGGAAACTAGCTGGTCATAAAGCTACCAGATCACAATCCTAGAGGATAAAATTATCTGCTTAGCCACTGCTCTAGTGGCGGCCACATGTGTGCCTTCAAAATTGTTTTACTAGAACTAGAACTTGTGAGTCCTGACAACATCTGATTTCTGAATTAACAAGCAGAGGGAAATCTAAGCCCATCAAGGCTGCCAATAAATCACACCGTTCATATAAATAAAAGCCATGGCGAAGATGTTGCCTGAATGGTAAGTGCCTCTTATCTGAGACTTGCAAATCTGGGTTGTATTTCTAGGAACAGCCTACTCAGTGTATCCAAGGGCATTGGCTTCACCCCAGGGATGGTGTTTTTTAAATCAAGCCATCATTCTTACCTCACTTGCCCAGGACAGTTATTGCTAATTAATCACGGTGTTCTTTTCTATTGGCCTGGACACGGCCTTGGAAATTTTCCCAACACGGCACTACAGGCAGCTGCTAATCACAATTTGGAGTCAGTGCATCAGAGGAGATTTTTATAACACTTAACTAGAAAAAAGAATTATTTTCTAAATCTCATCTGGTTTTTAGTTTCTCCACTTTCCCTGCACGTGAATGACAAGGGCCTAGAACAGTATTTCTTATGAATGACCAGATAACTAGTAAACCTGCTAAAAAAAAAAAAAAAAGTCACATAATCAGAGAATGTTGAAAAGGTGACTGGACAAGGGAAGGAAAGGAGAATATATTCATTAGGGTTGGCTATTTGCTGTGCCAAATTGATCCCAACCTATATAGTAATAGCTAAAAGGCAATAGAAGTTTATTGCCTGCTCATGAAATAATCCAATTGGTTCCAGGTTAGTGGGATGGGAGTAGTGAATTCCATTCTGCACAGCCTAGGAATCCAAGCTGATGGAGGCTCTGCCATCTTAAACACCTAATTTCCCGGGTCATTTGTATCCAGCTGGTGTAGAAGCATGGAGGAATGCCATGTGACAGGCTTTCATTAGGACTGAAAGTGGCTCTCAACAATGTTGCGATATTTCATTGGCTAGAACCCAGTTACATGGCTGTATCTAACTGTAAATTGGGCTGGAAAGTAGCTTATGGCAGAGAAAACTCTCCCGAGTGGCACTACACCATAGAAGGGAGCATACATGTTTGGTGGTCAGCCAGTCATCTCTGCCCACAAGAGGGACTTTTTCTTCAAACCCATGGCTTCTTGTAGGACAGGCGAATGGTGATAGCACTAGAGTCTGAGCTTTGTCATATTCCCATTTGGTGTATGACTCAGCCAAATGTGAAGATAAAATTGATGATAGTGAAAATTATTAACTCTGCAATGTGTTACTGGAAAATCTGTGGAATTCTATTTTCTAGGATATATTTAAGATCCACTAAGAGTTCCACTTCTACCTAGAATGTAGAAAACAAACAAGATTATTCCCACCCTAGAAATAAGAAAAACTACAGATAAAATACAAAATCATCAGTTTTCTTGAACCCATCCTTTTCTAGGTGTTTACCCATGAGAAGTAAAAATCTATGTTCCCTCAAAAGTCTGTATGTGAATATTTTATAGCGACTTCATTCACTATCCCAAAAGCTGGAAACAACCAGTTGTCAATGCACCCATCAGTGAATGGATAAGCAAAGTGTGGTATATCTATACAGTGGAATAATACTCCGTAGTATAAGACAAAGTACTGATATGCCCAGCAACTTGAACAAATCTCAAGTTCGTTATGCTAAGTAAAAGAAGGAACACTAGAGCAGTTATGTACTACAGGTTATTGGATGTCATCTTGGATGCTGGCTACACAGGCAGGGATCTCTGCATTTATAAATAAACTAGGGGCCCAGTGCATGAATTTGTGCACCTTGAAAGGAAACTATGGGCTGCAAGGGTGGGTCTTGGCCCATCTGCCCTGCTCCCACCTGGCACCTCCCGCTATGGCCTCCAGTCCCCTGTCTGCCGGCAGCTCCGCTCCTGCCACCGCCACTCCCACACGCTGACAGCACTGACCCCACTTGCACCTGCTGACAGCACAGAGCAATTGGGGCCAGTGCCAGCAGTGAGTGCGAGCAGGGCTGGTGCCATCAGCGGGTGTGAGCCGCAGCTGCTGCCTGATTGCCCCTCAGGAGCAGGGGGAGGTGGAGAAGCCTTGAGGGGCAATTGGTGCCAACAGCCGCCCCTCACACCCACTGATGGCACCGAGCAATCAGGGCTGGTACTGGGCGCTGGCAGTGGGTGCGAGCAGTGGTTCCAGCACCGGCAGCAGGTGCAAGTGCCAGGTGAAACCATGGAACACGGGAGCAAAGAATTTTCAGTAACCACCAGAGGCTGATGGTTCAGTAACCACAGATGACAGTGGCCAGTGCCCCGCCTTGGTCTAGTGCCCCCGTTCACCTGCTCCACCATCCTGCCGTGGCCGACGCCTGCCATGTTCTGCACTCTACTGCCTGCTGCTGACGCCCGCCATGTTCCACGCGCACCCCCTGGTGGTCAGCACATGTCATAGTGACTGGTTGTTCAGTTGATCGGTTGTTCCACCATTCAGTCTATTTGCATATTAGAGTTTCATATATATATAGATAGATAGATACAAGTACTTGAACCCATATGCAGGCTATAATTTCATTGAACTGTAAAGGATTATTTCCGAGATCTGAAAGGAACAGAAAACATTGATGTTTTATTCCAACTAAACAGAAACGGTTTCTTTTTTTTATCTTTATTTTTGAAAGTATTACATATGTTCTTCTTTTCCCCCCATTGATCCCTTCTAGCCCACCCACACCTCTCGCCCTAGGCCTGTTTCTTAGCAACATGAAAATATCATTTTCATGATTTGTACTCAGAATCACAGTTTATACAATGTCTATTTTACCTCTGTATTTTAGATTTATTCAACTGATGAATGTGAATAAAGGCTCATTTAACATTATCACAGGTGAAAGTAAATCTGAAAAGCACACTCTTTGTAAATTCTAGCAATATGAAAATAAATTTTTTTAAATCAGCAGATGAGGCCAATCTAATCAGATATTTGAGTAATAAGTGCATATTTTAGCCAGCATATAGAAATGAGGTAGAATGATAAAAATTAAAGTGAATGTGTAGGCCAAGTAAACACTTCAAAATCAAAGCCCTATTTCTAACATAGTTCCACCTTCTTATTCATGAGTGTGTCATCTATACATCCATCTTTCTACATTTCCTAAATCTCAAGGGCAGGTTGTCAATTTTTATCATTTTGCTACTGGATTTAATTTTATTTTTCAAAAAAACATATAAATACTTCATAAATTTGTTGCAATGTTTAAGTAGAGGCTAAAAAAATCGTTATAATACAATGTTCTCTAATGCCTTAAAGTTATTAATCACAATTATGATACTCTAGATTATAATATACATATTTATTAAATACCTTAGAAAACAGCATGATAGTTTTATTTATTTCATCTCTAGATCGCTAAAAAGAACGCCCATGTAACAGCCCTTCAATGGAACTTAAAACAAATACAATTTTAAGTTGACTATGAACTGTCTGAACAAATACAATTTTAAGTTGATTATGAACTGGTCTTTAAACTTGGCTTAGTGTGGGAGTTGAATATGTTAGGTAGTTTAAAGGGGATTAATTTCCAGGTCCTCAAATTCCATATTTTCATGCCTAAATCTGATCTGCCTGAAAACATGTGCTTCATCAAGGCATGAGCCTGATCCCTTTCCCAGCTCCTGGTTCCGAGTCACCTTCACTGTCGTCCTAAGATAAAGGCAGACCTCTCACTCCTCTGGAACCCTGCTGTGGGGCCTCGCCCCAGGGTGCAAGTGCCTGCAGGGAAGCTACCCTGATCAAAGCACTGCTTTGTGTCTCAGCTGTGTCATTTCAAGAAAGAAGAGAGTTACAATCCCCACAATCAAAAACGTGTAATAGTAAGCCGAGTTGTATGCTGTTACATGTAAACCAATGGGTTGGAAATAACAACATACCCTTACCTTGTTCTTTTTGTATTTGTTAGAATTTATTACAGAGGAATCTAAGAACAAATGACCAGCCACTGTCCAAGGGTTCTAACAAAAAGGGATAATTCATAATCTCAGAGCTTTGAGACAATAGCTTCTAACTCTATTTTTTAAACCTATTCCCTTTACTGCACTAATATGCCCATATTTTACATAAATAAACATATGTTCTTTCAACAACAAAAATATAAGATAAGCAGTGAAGAATGTTTATTTTAGAGTTTTTTCCCTAAAGCTTCTAAGATCTCTGTTCCTTCTTTTAAGTGGAAAAAAAAAAGAAGCATCTATGCTTTTATAAAGTCTTTTATAAATGTGCAGATACCTAATATGCCTGAACCATAATTTTTATTCTATGACTCAGTGACACTAACTTTGGTTTCTTCATTAAGAGCATGAGATATATTCATTTAGTCACGTATTTAACAAAAAATATATTCAGCATTTCCTGTGGGCCTAGCTGTACCAAACTATTGTATATGGTTTGTATTGCCTTATGTGGGAATGTAAGCTGTGGAGGTGGGGTGTAGGGGTGGGGGAGAGAGAGGAGGTTACTGCAGTTTCTTGGAACTAAATAGTCTGGAAGCAGATCTGGAAGTTCTGAAAAGAAACTGAAAGACTATATAGTTCTTTCTATCAGTCACAAGAGACATCGTTAGGCAGCTATTAATTCTAAACATTTCTGGGAGTAATTGTCCAGGAAGTGAAGGCGGTTGTGGAGATTGAACATGAAAAGAAAACATCAAATGGAATTTGGCAGTAAACAAATCCAGTCTAGGCTTAAAGATGATGGTCTCTGAGCTCACAGTTATAGCAGGGGAAATTTTTAGTTATGCAGTAAAAGCAAAAGTTTTAGTTATGTTGGCTTTAGCCAGCACTTGGACTAATTAATTTCCAGTATCTCTTCCAACAACAGGCTTGTATCAGAAGGTTACACTCCAAGCACAGAATTAAATTAAGAGAGTTTAGTTAGTCGATGATAATTGCTTAATGTCTCCAGAGTCTCCTCCACAATCTGGCTGTAACAACTAAACCGCTGAGAATTAGAACATTCTTGCTGGTGGTGGGAATGCTTTTCTTTGCTCAAGGTTAGTCCTGAGGATAGGGCAGGGCTGAATAAAAGATTAAGAATCACTTAGGTGTAGAGGGACAGTCTTTGGACAGTCTCTCTCTTCACTGGCACCTCCAGCAGAAGGTGGGCAGGTATAGGGAACAGAGAGGAAATGAGCATTTCTCAATTTCATTTACAGGCAGCCCTCGCTTTGAACAGTGGTGAGGGACCAATAACAATGGCTGTGCAAGTTGAACCCCAAGCCAATCGTAATAATTGGTGGGGAAATTATGATTGCTCCACGATCTTAAAAATGTTTTGCCAAAAACTCTTTTACTGTCAGTTATACGTGTATGGGGAAAGGAAATAATAGTAAAATTAGAACTGATTTAGTACATTATAATTTGAAACATTAAGAGTTAAAGTGTTTTATCTCTTTGTTAAAAAAAACATTATCAAGCCCTGACCGGTTTGGCTCAGTGGCTAGAGCGTCAACCTGCAGGGTCCCAGGTTCCATTCCTGTCAAGGGCATGTACCTTGGTTGTGGGCACATTCCCAGTAGGGGGTGTGTAGGAGGCAGCTGATGGATGTTTCTCTCTCATCGATGTTTCTAACTCTCTATCCCTCTCCCTTCCTCTCTGTAAAAATCAATAAAATATATATATTTTTAAAAAAACATTCTCAAGAGTACTTTGAACAGTGCTTGCCTTCTTCTCTTGGTAGAACTTACAATAGGAAACAAGCATCTTTTCTATGCCTTGGCTAATTTAGAAATGTAGATCTGCTTCCAACATGTTATCCTTTGCATGTTCAGTGTCAACATACCTAAGAGGTCCTTTAACAGAAGCTCTTTGGGACTTGTGCTCTAGAATACACCACACATTAGCTTCCTCAGGTACCGAAGCAATTACCCCAGATATTCATGGATTTACAAATCTCCACCAATCCCCGCCCAGACCCCACCTGCTAGCTCCTCCCTAAATCACCCTCTAACCGCCCCCCCTCAGCAACCTTAGACAGTAAATCCTCACTTTACATTGTGGATAGGTTCTTGGAAACTGATTTTAAGCGAAACGATGTATAACAAACCAATTTTACCATTGGCTAATTGATAGAAACAAGAGTTAAAGTCCTACGGCATATTTCTGGTCACAAAAACATCACCAAACTTCTAAATAAAGACCCTAAACATTTCTAATATTAAACATGGAAATAAATGTGAGCTATGCATACATTAAAGAAATATTAATAAAAGCAAGTAAGATCCAACCCACTTACTGGCAGTTCAGGGTCACTGGCAGCCAGAGTCTCTCCCAGCAACTCTGGGCACCAGGCGGGACCCCACCCTGGACAGGACACCTTTCTGTTGCAGGGTGCGTGCCTGTGCGCGGGCACGCGCAGACACACACACACACACACACACACACACACACACACAAACTGGGACAATATAGACATGCCATTCGCCTCACGTGCACATCTTTGGGATGTGGGAGGACACCGGAGTACCTGGAGAAAACCCACACAGACATGGGGAGAACATGCAAACTCCGCACAGACAGTGGCCTCAACAACATAACCAAGTAGTACTGAACGAAATGAAGTTATTTGAGGACCTGCTGTTCAGCCTCAAATACTCATTTGACTAAATTCACTTGGACACTACCCACCTTCCTGACAAGTTTCTACTAAATTCAGCTTTTTTATTTTTATTTTTTTTAATCCAAATAGATGAGTTTTCTATCATGACAGTTTTTTGGTAGGGACTTTGACACACAAATGTTGACTCTTTACAGGAACTGAAGGATGTGTTTCCAAGCCCAAATTTATTTATAACTCGGGTTCACTGAGAAGCTCTAGTTTTACTCAACTGAATCTCCTGATAATGACCCTCAATAACAAGTTTTTCATGCTGCTTATTCAGTGCTTACTGTGCTCAGATCCTGCTATTTCTTATTCTCTCATAGAAAAATGGTACATTTTCTTGCCATAAAAATTGCATATTTAAATGTCTAGCTGTCGAATTGCAGCAACCAGAAATTAAATGTTTCTGTTATTATAACTACTACAATTTTTTAATATTTAATACCAGCAAATTCTGGGTGTGTGAAACATATCTTAAGGTGTAATGGCTTTTGAATTATTCTAAATGTTCCTAAAAATATTAAAATATGCATTACTCACATAAAAAACGAACTCTCAGGTTTGGAGTCAAAGCCTTCTCTTGAAATCTCATTCCAACTCGCGTCTCTGTTTAGCACGAACTTCCCTTATGGCGTCGGTTCTCACCGGGTCCCACATTGGAATCACCTGGGAGCTTCTCTTTTAAAAAAAGTACCTAGGACCCACCCCAATGCAGCGGCATCAGCATCACTTGGGGTCTTGTTAGCAGTGAAAACCCTCAGCCCACCCCCAGTGAATCCAAAATTCTCTGGGTAGAACCCCAAGCCCTCCAGCTGACAGATATACGCTAAAGTTCAAACAATTAGACTTAAAAGAATATAAAACAGAAATTGTCAGGATAATAGAGTTAAGGAGTGAGGGAGAACAAAGCCAGGGGGTGAGGGAGATTCTTGGGAGAGAGAAAAGGAAGGAGCAGGAAAATGATCAGAAGACTGGTGAGTGTGAAACTTGGGAACCCAAATGTTTGTTAGAACAAAGTGGGGAGCCTCCATCCACACTTGCATGTAGCTGCACATAAACAGATTGCAAACTTAAATTGGCTGATTTAAGGCAATAGCTCATCTGGCTGTGTGTGGGAGACCCAGAGGACTTATTTTTCTCTACCATAAAAATTACACAGTCGACTAGAGTCCCTTGAGGTAGAGATGGGTCATTTATCTCATGTGTAGACTGTATTTCAGAATGAATAAATGCTGAAACTCTGATCATTCTATCGTGTTTCCGCTTTCCAATGAGGCACTCAGTTGCCAAGTTGGTAAGGCCCTTTGGAGAGTATTTTAAATTCTCCTCATTATCAAGCAGCACACAGTGAGGTCCTACTATGCAGGTTTTGCTAAAATAATAACTGTAGCAACATACAATGGGAACGAGATAACGGCAATTTGATTTCTACTGAGTGGAGCCAGGATCTTGGACATAGGGACACTTCTTCCATCACCTGGTCTCAAGACAAGGATTATATATATTTATTAGAAAAATAAGGTCACACTACTTGTTTTTAAATGGATTCCCCAATCTTAGGGAGAACCTAATTTAATTGTCAGGGTTAATTAACATCTCTAGCTACACTGCCTTGTAGGTCGTTGCCACCTCAGCCCTCCTGATGTGGCTGCTTTCTTCACTGAGCCAGCAAGGAAGTCTCTAGAGCAGTGGTTCTCAACCTTGGCTGCACATTAGAATCACCTGGGAATCTTTTTAAAATCTTGATTTCTGGGCCTCCTCCTCCGGAAATTCTGTTTCTTTGTTATGGGGTGGGGTCACAACATTAGTAACAAAGAAACAGAATTTCCAGAGGAGGAGGCCCAGAAATCAGGATTTTAAAAAGATTCCCAGGTGATTCTAATGTGCAGCCAAGGTTGAGAACCACTGCTCTAGAGCAGGGGTCCTCAAACCACAGCCTGCGGACCACATGCAAATACAAATATTGTATTTGTTCCTGTTTTGTTTTTTTACTTCAAAATAAGATATGTGCAGTGTGCATAGGAATTTGTTCATAGTTTTTTTAAAAAACTATAGTCCGGCCCTCCAACGGTCTGAGGGACAGTGAACTGGCCCCCTGTTTAAAAAGTTTAAGAACCCCTGCTCTAGAGCAAACCTGCTAACAAGCCAGAGTTTTATATGACATAAGATAATTACAGGAGTGGCATCCATCACTTTTGCCATATTCTGTTGGTTATCAGCAAATCCTAGATACTGTCCACACTCAAGGAGAAGGGATTACACAAAAACTTGAACACTGGGGAGCAGAATCATGGTGGAAGTGGAAGGCAGGCATCTTAGACACTGTTCACTACAGGTCACTTATTTAACCCCATCTGTGAAGTAGGAACCCATGCAGTCCACAAGCTCTAGCCCAGCCGTGGGCAAACTACGGCCTGCGGGCCGGATCCGGCTCGTTTGAAATGAATAAAACTAAAAAAAAAAAAAAAAAGACCGTACCCTTTTATGTAATGATGTTTACTTTGAATTTATATTAGTTCACACAAACACTCCATCCATGCTTTTGTTCCGGCCCTCCGGTCCAGTTTAAGAATCCATTGTGGCCCTCGAGTCAAAAAGTTTGCCCACCCCTGCCTAGCCCATGGGCTGTTGTGGGATTTAAATGAGTAGAAGACAGGGCCTGACACA
This sequence comes from Myotis daubentonii, assembly GCF_963259705.1. Lineage (NCBI taxonomy): Eukaryota > Metazoa > Chordata > Mammalia > Chiroptera > Vespertilionidae > Myotis > Myotis daubentonii. The sequence continues at coordinate 45,978,935 of NC_081846.1, forward strand.
ATAATAGGTTCTCAGTCCACAACAGTTAACTCCTCTGTCCCACTCTCTTTCCTCCTTTTCCCGCAGAGTGCTAGAATATTTTTTTGTTTCCTATTTTTAAATTATTTTTTATTTAGTTCCTTGATGAAACCTTATTTGTAAATTCTTAAATATTGGGGGTCTCTTTGGTCTTACTACTCTGAGACTACTGCTTTTGGTTAGTGAAGGATACTTACAGTAAAGGTAGTGCAGAATATAATTTCTTAACTCAGTGTTCTGGATCAGGAATACATTTTACTTTGGAGTCTGGGAAATTCATTTCCTACAGTTGAGGGTAAAGAGAGTTAAGGAAAGGGAGAAAGCAGCTGGCTAAGCCCCACTGTCCTCCCCTGTCTCCTGGCCTCGGATCTCGGCTATGGTCACCCTCAGAGGTGGGATGGGCTTTCTCCACCCGCCCCCCCGCCGACCAAAATTGGTTTAGATGTCCAGACTGGTGGTACTGCACATACATCGAGGGTGTGAAAAGGTTTATTTCTCACATGATGAGGTTTTCCTGGGAGAGCAGGGCAGGCTCACAAGCAGGTCTGAAAATGGCCTGAGACAGAGGAAGAAGGGGAGACTGACTTTGGCGTTGATTGTGGTTAGAGGCGGGGCTGGGTTCAGGATTCCTGTGTAAGACGTGGCTTGTGTGGACTGAACAGTCAGCAGTCACCAAGAAAGGTAGCATGTGGGTTTTCTTATTAGTCTGTCCAGATGTGGAAGAAAGAGGAAGAGACAGGGACAAGGCTTGGCATCTCTCAGCAGTCAAAATGGACTCAGACGCTATTACACCTCAAGACATAGAAGAGGAAAGACCACTCTGTGCCCTTCCCAGCACTGACCCTGTCCCATTTGGGCTGCTGTGAGACATGTGGGAGGAGCTGCTCTATGCTACAGAAGCAAAAAAATCTAACACATACAGCAGCGTGCGCCAGGTTCCTTCTAAGCATTGACTCATTTAACTCTCGTGATAACCCTATGAGGTAGACATACTAATGTTATTCCCACTTTACACAACTGAGGCACCTTCAAGTATCTTGCCCAAGGTACCCAGTGGCAAAGCCTGAGTTTAAACTTAGGTAGTGCCTTTCAAGGCAGGTGCTCCTAAGCACTCCACTCACAGCCTTTCTGCACAGACACTGATGCAATGACTGGTGAGTTGATGAGACAATAACTTCCAGCCAGTGTACAGGGTATATCCACATTCTGACCATGTGTGAAATGTAGTTTTCCCCCTACCACAGTGATGTGTCGGGTGGGGTTGAAGGAGGGCAGAGTAGGACTTGGAGGAAGGTACGAGGCTCACTGTAGTGTCAGGGTCCTCACGGAAGGTCCTGGGTTGCTTGAGGCAATGACCCATTCGGAACAGCAGACAGCTCCGTCAGACACCACCCAGTGGGTGCTGATGGGTGATCCAGAGGACAGGGGAGCACTGTGGCTGCTTTTGCAGACTCTGGAGGCTGTCACACTGAAGCAGGGATTGCGTTGTGAGTCTTGAAGACTTGCTTAGTGCCTCTTGATCAACCTTCAAGTGGACGGCAAAAAGTTCTAAATTTTGAAAGTGTGTGGCAAACAAAGAGATTGTGGATGACTATAATAAAATTCCAGAGCTACCAGTGCCTTTGTAATGAGTCTTTTTCAAAATTTGTTTTTATGATATATTCCTTCATAAGTATGAAAATACACAACTTATATAAGGTAAAAAGAATAATAAAACCAACTTTTATATCTCTACAAACAGATTAAGACATGGAATATTTTCAGTGCCTTAAACCCCCTGTATGCTTATCCCCAGGCACATCCCTCTCCACCCCACTCCTTTCAGCGCTCCAAGGTAGCATCCTTGCCAATGTTTGGTGTGTGTGTGTGTGTGTGTGTGTGTGTGTGTGTGTGTGTGTTGAGGTGAGAAATATAGCTATCTATTTAAGAATAATCCAAAGGGTAACTTCACCAATGTCTTTTTATCTAAATTTATCTATCTGTCTATCATGATCCAAATAAAACTTGCAATTGTAAGCAGCTAACCTAGACATTATAATCACAGAACGTCTGTCTGTCTTAGATCTCATCTTTAAAATCAGAGACTTAGATTGAAAATGCAGTGGTTTTTAAACTAAAGGTAATTTTTCAGAAGGAGAATAATGTATGTACTACTGTTCTATAACAACTTGTGTTAGCACATTTGCCATTCCAAAAACAAAACAATCAAAATTAAGTAATATACATGCCTGCTACTAGTAATCAGAAATGTCACCTTCTGTGGGATTGGGGCACATTATGTAATCATAAGGACATTGTCCCTGGTTCAGAACATCACTTAACCTTCTCCTGACTCCCTCCCTCTGTGGCCACCACCTCCTCCCCCAGTAAGTTAAATACAGCAGCTTACCTAAATGATTGCTGCCGAACTCTTACCAAGAGAATGAAAACCTCTCAGGACCATTATAGTCTGAAACAATAGAGATCACAGTATCCAGGCAGCACATACCAGCTCAAAGACAAGCCACGCTCTCTAAGCCTGTTGCCAGGTGAAGGATACGGTACAATTTCTTGCTGTAATTTATATATGTATCTCCTCTGAGTTGCTTCAGAGCTTAGGCAATGAGAATGAGCTAACAGTCACTGAAAACAAAGAGAAGTGTCAAAGCCTGAAGTTAATCCTAGGTTTTTCCTTTGTCTAGTTGGCCCTGGGTCCTCTGTCCTTGCTCCTGAGACCTGCCCTAAATCCGCCTAAGCCATGAGAAATGCCTGCAAGCTGTTAAAACACTCACTGTCCCGTGTCCTCTGGCTGGAGGGCTTTGATGGCTGCCAAATTCATAAACTTATTGTCAGAGTCAAGTCTACAGGAGCCTTGCTTGTTTCCACAGACAGTGGCTCCTGTAGCTACAAAGTAAAAAGGAACAGCACGATTCATTTATTCATTTATTCAGCAAGTATTGATTGAGCATCAGTGTGTGCCAAGCGCTGAGGGTAGTGCATTGAACAATGAACAAAACAGAATGGCCCCTTCCCAAAGCGTGTGACTCAGTGAAAGATACTGACAAATAAGCAGACAGTTACATATGATTGTTAAAGGTTGGGACCTAAGGAGAAGCCCCTGGCCCCCGGCTCCACCCCTAACCTAGCAAATAACTCTACTGGTGGAATGGACCTGGAATAAATGCTTTCTTGATCACTGAGGAATACAATGGTTTCCGATTAAAGTGAGTGTTTTATGCTATTTGTTGTTGTTGTTTGTTTTCGGCAGAGAATTCTCCTTTTAAAAAAATTAATCCCATCAGATTAGATATGCTGCGTTCAACCTGGTTTCCAACAGACACATCTGTGTTATTGTCCTCTTTTTTTTCATTCTGGTTTCTGTTTTGCCTCCAGTCTCAATTTTCTTCTTCTCCCCACTTTTTCTCCCTAATTTTTCAGTTTAGAGGACAAATATGTTGAGCAACAATAAGCAGCAAATTCAGGAGCTGTTGGCCCTATTTCTACTGCAAACACTCTAAATTGCTTACTGATCAAGCCTTTGATTTAAGTATGATTCACTACTAAGCCAACAACTTCACTGTGATATAGTTTGCTTTTTTGTATAACTTTTTATTTTCTCTGTAGTTAATAATTGCCTCTTTTTAAAATGTGCTTAATTTTTTTTTTGTACTTTCCCCCCAACATGCTTTAACAGAGCTGTGAAATGCATAAGCAACAAGTTTTCCAAGTGCTTGATAAGATCATTCTTTGACCAGAGCACAGGTCTATGCAGCTGCTCTTGCCAAATCTAAATAATAAATTTTAGGTAAAAATTATCTCACTGCTGCTCAGAAATCAGGAGCCTATTCAAAAGGACAGACTTTAGGGAATTTGAGGGAAGTTTCTGGAAGAGTTTTTCCACTCCTGCTTTCTGGACCTGTAGTACCCTATTGAATTCCTTCCCAAAGAGGAGTTATGGCAAGCCTGATTGAAACCTAGGCACTGGGTAGTCTCCTGAGCACCAATAACGACTGCAAGCCAGCTGCCGCTGGAGCAATTAGGGAAACCCCAACCCCCTGAGCTGATGGTCTCTCTGCTTTTTAGCAATAAAACAAAATTGGAGAGACCCAAATAAATCATCAAGGTCATATCCCCATTAGTTCCCAGATGTGCCACTTAAATCTCTAACTTTCTAGAACAACAACAAAACAGTAATTATCTGTGAGTCATAAACCTTGTGATTCAGTTCTGTGATTACTATTTTTCTCCAACTAAATAAACTGTAGACACCCTTCATGATTTAATTTTGAACTCAAGTGGCCTACTCTTGCTGCTTAGCTACAGATAGAAGCTTGGATATTAATGTGTCTAAAATGCGGGTTTAATAATTATTTTAGTCTCTCATCTTACTCTCACTTCATAGGAAATTATGGTCTCATTGGATGGTTGCTCTGCAGGCTGTAACCAAATGTCGACCAATCTTGGTGAAGATTGTTTCACTGACTAGCAACCATCCAGGCTAATGTCAGAAAACAGAATTATCTTAAATCATTACTACTATAGTAGCATAACTCTTAGTTGATTGCCGGGAGCCGGTCCATCCTTGCTGTTTCAAGGGACCTGGCATATATGGCATACGGTTCTTAATATGTTTGCTCACCTTCTTGGCGCTGTGTTTTAACCAAAGTCACCTCTGAGAAAGGTTGAATCCCCAGGTAGGGATTTTCCCCTGAAGTTAGGGAGGGAATAAAACCCCTCAACTAAGTGCCAGGCGGGTAATTAATCCCTTTAACTACGAACAATCATGCTTAAACTACATAATCTTTTCTCCCTGGAATGGAGATAAGAAACGCCCTAACCTTTGTAATAGAGATTGATAGGATTGAATCAACTGGTATAAATACAGTTGTAACAAGACAGAAACACTCAGAACTCAGAACACAGAAATCAGGAGACAGAATTCAGAAGACAGGAAGACTCAGAACTTAGAACAGAATCAAGAAGACAGAGCCTACACGGAGCCTAGAGACAGAAGAACTTCGCTGGAGAGAGCATGCCGGAGGATCCTGGAGAGGGACTGGCCTCGGAGCCTAGAGACAGAGCCTAGCGGGAGAACATGGCAAGGGATCCTGGACTGAACCTGACTACAGAGATTGGCAGGAGAACCTGACTGGAACCTGGACACTGAACCTGACTGGAGAGCCTGGACAGAACCTGGCTGGAGAACCTAGCGAGGGAACATGGCTACAGAACCTCTCTGGAGAGCCTAAGCAGAGCCTCTCTAGAGATCGAGACCAGAACTTGGCTGGAGATCCGGGCTGGAGATCCTGGCTAGGCTGCTGATCAACTGAATGCTGTCTCCGTGTCATTCCTTCTTCGCCGACTCCGTCCACACCTTTGGGGACCCCTGGACCTGCTGGGGTTGGACCCATATGCCGGGGTCCAGGGGTTCCCAAAGGTGTGGACGGAGTCGGCGAAGAAGGAATGACACGGAGACAGCATTCAGTTGATCAGCAGCCTAGCCAGGATCTCCAGCCCGGATCTCCAGCCAAGTTCTGGTCTCGATCTCTAGAGAGGCTCTGCTTAGGCTCTCCAGAGAGGTTCTGTAGCCATGTTCCCTCGCTAGGTTCTCCAGCCAGGTTCTGTCCAGGCTCTCCAGTCAGGTTCAGTGTCCAGGTTCCAGTCAGGTTCTCCTGCCAATCTCTGTAGTCAGGTTCAGTCCAGGATCCCTTGCCATGTTCTCCCGCTAGGCTCTGTCTCTAGGCTCCGAGGCCAGTCCCTCTCCAGGATCCTCCGGCATGCTCTCTCCAGCGAAGTTCTTCTGTCTCTAGGCTCCGTGTAGGCTCTGTCTTCTTGATTCTGTTCTAAGTTCTGAGTCTTCCTGTCTTCTGAATTCTGTCTCCTGATTTCTGTGTTCTGAGTTCTGAGTGTTTCTGTCTTGTTACAACTGTATTTATACCAGTTGATTCAATCCTATCAATCTCTATTACAAAGGTTAGGGCGTTTCTTATCTCCATTCCAGGGAGAAAAGATTATGTAGTTTAAGCATGATTGTTCGTAGTTAAAGGGATTAATTACCCGCCTGGCACTTAGTTGAGGGGTTTTATTCCCTCCCTAACTTCAGGGGAAAATCCCTACCTGGGGATTCAACCTTTCTCAGAGGTGACTTTGGTTAAAACACAGCGCCAAGAAGGTGAGCAAACATATTAAGAACCGTATGCCATATATGCCAGGTCCCTTGAAACAGCAAGGATGGACCGGCTCCCGGCAAATTCCCCCTTTTTTATTTTTTAAAAGCAAGCATTAAAAAGAAAAACCTGAAACGCTCTCTTGTATCCATTTTAAGAGTAGGATTGGCGCTTTCTGCTATTACCTGAGTCCTGATCTATCACCCCAGGGAGAGCTTGCCAATCCTGCACTTTCCCGGGGTGGAAAGGCTGCAGTGGGGTTAAGGATAAGGCTCCTTGGGCCTACCTTCTCCCATGCCTCTACATTTACCTTTCCGGCACCTTTCCTTCCTCAGAAAAGCATGGACGTATTTCTTGTATAAAATGTTCTGTCTGACTGGGAGTAACCTTAATTCCTCTGCTAACAAGCATATATGTTAAAAGATCAATACGGAGTCTTTTTTCTTTAGACTCAGTATGGCACATCTTCTTAATCTAAAGATCAATACAGAGTCTTCTTTCTTTGGACTCAGTATGGCACATCTTCTCAATCTAAGAATCAATACAGAGTCTTCTTTCTTTGGACTCAGTATGGCACATCTTCTCAATCTAAGTTCTGTACTATCCACCTTCTTACCCTACTTATCCTCTATAGGGGGGTCTGTAGCACCCTGGTGGAGTCCTATCCGTCCCGAGTGTGGGGTTCTCAATGGGGGGGGCTTACCTAAGGGAATCCTGTTCCAGGGGTTCCCAAAGGTGTGGACGGAGTCGGCGAAGACTATCCACCCTCTTCCTACGGTGGAGTCCGATCCGTCCCGAGTGCAGGGCGCTTACCTAGGGGTCCCTGTTCGGGCGCCATATGCCGGGGTCCAACCCCAGCGGGTCCAGGGGTTCCCAAAGGTGTGGACGGAGTCGGCGAAGAAGGAATGACACGGAGACAGCATTCAGTTGATCAGCAGCCTAGCCAGGATCTCCAGCCCGGATCTCCAGTCAAGTTCTGGTCTCGATCTCTAGAGAGGCTCTGCTTAGGCTCTCCAGAGAGGTTCTGTAGCCATGTTCCCTCGCTAGGTTCTCCAGCCAGGTTCTGTCCAGGCTCTCCAGTCAGGTTCAGTGTCCAGGTTCCAGTCAGGTTCTCCTGCCAATCTCTGGTGTGGAGGTTCTCAATGGGGCGGCTTACCTAAGGGTCCCTGTTCGGGCGCCAGATGCCGGGGTCCTGCCCCAGCAGGTCCAGGGGTCCCCAAAGGTGTGGACGGAGTCGGCGAAGAAGGAAGGGCACGGAGACAGCGTTCAGTTGATCAGCAACCTAGCCAGGATCTCTAGCCCGGATCTCCAGAGAGGTTCTGCTTCGGATTTCCAGCGAGGTTCTGTAGCCATGTTCCCTTGCTAGGTTCTCCAGCCAGGTTCTGTCCAGGCTCTCCAGTCAGGTTCAGTGTCCAGGTTCCAGTCAGGTTCTCCTGCCAATCTCTGTAGTCAGGTTCAGTCCAGGATCCCTTGCCATGTTCTCCCCCTAGGCTCTGTCTCTAGGCTCCATGTAGGTTTTGTCTTCTTGATTCTGTTCTAAGTTCTGAGTCTTCCTGTCTTCTGAATTCTGTCTCCTGATTTCTGTGTTCTGAGTTCTGAGTGTTTCTGTCTTGTTACAACTGTATTTATACCAGTTGATTCAATCCTATCAATCTCTATTACAAAGGTTAGGGCGTTTCTTATCTCCATTCCAGGGAGAAAAGATTATGTAGTTTAAGCATGATTGTTCGTAGTTAAAGGGATTAATTACCCGCCTGGCACTTAGTTGAGGGGTTTTATTCCCTCCCTAACTTCAGGGGAAAATCCCTACCTGGGGATTCAACCTTTCTCAGAGGTGACTTTGGTTAAAACACAGCGCCAAGAAGGTGAGCAAACATATTAAGAACCGTATGCCATATATGCCAGGTCCCTTGAAACAGCAAGGATGGACCGGCTCCCGGCAGTTGATCATCCTCTCAATACAGATAGCTTCTTGCCCATTACTCAATTACAAAACACTACTCCAGTTATAAACCATTTAAGTATGTATAACTAGCATTATCAAATATATTAGATTTAATTTTGTAAATATAAAATCAAATAAAAACAAGCATAAAATGAGTGTTAATTGTATATGTTGATGGTTGTTTTTGTTTTGCTGTTAAAGGAAAAAGACTCACTCACATTAGAAATAAACACAGAATTTATCGAAGTCTATAAAATTGTGATGCTTTATGGCATTCTATAGGGCACTTTCATATCAATTATTTCATTTTGATTCACATAAAGCTTTTGAGGGCAGTGGGGCAGATGTTACCATTTCTATTTTAGAGTTGAGGAAGGTTTATATAAAAGTAAAGCACTTTGCTTGTTCTTAGAAACATGACAAAAAATCCACAGAGCTGGGGACAAACCTAGACCTTATAAGCCCTTCAAGACTGTGCCTTTTATTGATAGTTTTTTTTTTCTTCTTAATTAAACTACACTCTGACATAAAGAATTAATTTTCCATTTAGATAAAATGGTATAACTATTCTCTTCCTGCACTAACCTCCACTCTTACCAACCCATTATCAGCACCTTTCCTTAAATATCTATTACTCTAGTCTCTAAAGACATCCATCCATTTTGTCTCTAACCACCAGCCTACATGCAATCTACCCAGCTGTTATGAGCCCCCAGAATGTATATACTGAAGTCCTAACCCCCAACATGTTAGAATGTGACTGTAATTAGAGATAGGACCTATAAGTGGGTAATTAAATTAAAATGAGGTTCTTGGGGTGGGGGGTTCTACTCTAACACCACTGATGTCCTTGTAAGAAGGGGAAATTTGGACACAGACAGAGAGATGAAGAAGACAGCCACCTACAAGCCAAGAAGAGAAGCCTCAGAAGAAACCAACCAGCTGAAACCTCGATCTCAGACTTCCAGCCTCCAAAACTGTGAGACAATGAATTTCTGTTAAGCCACCCAGTCTGTGGTACTTGGTTATGGCAGCCCTAGCTCACTAATATAGCAACCACACCTCTTTTCTTCTTAAGTCCAGCAAATATGCATCCACTGTGTACCCATGTCAGACACTGGGCCAAGGATTTGAGGTGCTAGGGATAAACTTGCAGACACAATCCTACCCACACGGAACTTCCAGTGCATCGGGGGAGATGTTTTAAGGCTTACTAGTGAGCATGCCTTTGATCTAGGAGTTCCTCCTAAGGAAAACAAAGGGCACATTATTTTGCTATTGGCCTCTGATGTGCTACTCAAAGTGTGGTCCACAGACTCACAGCATCGGCATCACTGGGGAGCATGTTAGAAATGCAAGTTCTTGTGCCCCTCTCAGACTTAAGGAAGCAGGATCTCGGGGGTGGGGCCCAGGCATAAACATTTTAATTAGCTCTTCAGGGGATTCTTTTGCATCCTGAAGTGTGAGAAGCACTGCAAACATATTATACTAGGGGCCCAGTACACGAATTCATGCACCTTGAAAGGAACTGTGGGCTGTGAGGCTGGGGTGGGCACAGGGGCGAATTTCAGCCCATCCTCCGTGCCCTCGCTCAGTCCCTCCCACCAGGGCCCCTGGTCCCGTCTGCCAGCAGCCCCGCTCCCGCCGCCACTCCCATGCGCTGATGGCATGCGGCCCTGCTCACACCTGCTGATGGCTCAGAGCGATTGGGGCTGGTGCTAGCAGCAGGTGTGAGTGGTGACTGCTGCCCCGATCACCCCTCAGGAGCAGGGGAAGGTGGAGAAGCTCTCAGGGGCGATCGGGGAGGCAGCCACCACTCACACCTGCTAACAGCACCTAGCGATCAGGACCAGCGCTGGGCGCTGGCAGCAGGTGTGGGTGGCAGCTCCGGTGCCAGCTGTGGGTGGGAGCAGGGCTGGCACCAGGAACAGGTGCAAGTGCCAGGCAGAACCTCAGCACACAGGAGTGAAGAATTTTCAGTAACCTCCAGAGGCTCGCCCCAATGACAGCGACTGGCACCCTGCTTTGGTCTGGTGCCCCCGCTCACTTGCTCCACCATCCCACTGCAGCCGATGCCCGCCATGTTCTACACTCTGTTGCCTGCTGCTGACACCCGCCATATTCATGTGCACCTCCAGGTGGTCAGTGCACGTCATAGCGACTGGTTGTTCATTTGTTTGATTGTTCTACCATTCGGTCTATTTGCATATTAGGGTTTTATATATATAGATTGTGGGCAGGTAAACACAGTTCAACCCTCTGGCCTAAACCCCACCTAAAGCAACTGCACAAGTTGACTACACACACACACACACACATACACACACACACACACACACACACACACACGCTAGGATGTGTTTAGCTAAAGATTCCCATAATCCAATGCTGTCTTTTTCTTGAGTATCATCCAAACAGTTCCAAACATGACTCTGTGCCTCTATAAAGCTATCAAATTAAAGGGAAAAAGTAGATCCTTGTTTGCAAAGAGAGATACAGATCTTCCACACAGAGCACCACTTCCTTTTTCCTTGGATTTCTAAAGTCCTTCTCACAGAAGAAACAATGCCAAAAACAACAGCATAGAGTATATGGGAATTAAGTTGTCATTTAAACTCTTTTAGTACAATGAGAATCACTCTCTGATAGACATATATAAGAAGGCTTCTTTCCTGTTGTGTCTTAAATTATCAATTGTGTACATTATTATCTATCTGTGGCAAACCCTGTAGTAAATTATAATAATCCAGTCAAAACAGTTCTCACTGTGCAATTATGGTATTTTATTTAGTGTTTTATAATTAGGTGTGATGTGTTTTATTGTTAAAGGTACACGCTTAGAGAGAAAGGAAAGGATAATGGGTATTTGGCCAAGATTACCCACAATAGCTTGATTCAACCAGTCAGTTAAATCCTTTAAAAATCACTTTTTATGTGATATATACCCAATCATACACATTATTTTATTAATGCATGACCAAACAGATTTATTCAATCATTTAGCCAATAAACATCCATTCTGCCAGGAATTGTGCAAAAACTGGGGGAAATAAAGATGAATAAAGAAGCCGGATAGAGATCGAGACAGTCGCAGGAACCACTGCTCCAGTTTTGATTCTGCAACAACACAGCTCCCCTTGCCCTGTCCTCTAAACAATCTAAGTTGTTCTCTCTCTTAGCAGATGTGCACAATCTACCCTCTTCTAGTAGTACATATACAGGGCCTAAAATAGACATAGATACATATTAAGAGCTCAGTAAACAATTTAAAATATTTAACTTAATTATACTTCTTATTTTGCGCTGTGTACAGTGCTAAGCCTTTTAAATGTTTATTGAATGTAATCAGAGCTGTGCTGGGAAATGCCTCTCCAGGGGGGGAAAGAACCTGATTTCTAGCGTTTGCTAATCTTGTGGAAGAAACACTCCCGCCATGGCTAATTTCAAGCTACCTAGTGGCTTAACAACTGTCTTGCAAAAATCCTGAACATTTACTTAACAATTGGCTTTGTCACCGCTGGCCGGTTAGCTCAGTTGGTTAGAGCGTGGTGCTAACAATTGGCTTTGTCAAGATGGTATGAGTCAACCCCAGTACACGTAATTTTCACAACACGACTAGTTAAGTAACTTGTTCAGGGCCAGGCAGTAAATGGTAAAGCTAGGGATGCAAATATGGGAGTCTGGGAGACTAGAGCTAGTGCTACATTAAACTGACTGAAGCTAGTACTACATTAAAATTTAAATTTACATATGTAAATTTGACTGACATTATATTCCACAAACAAATATGGAGTGAGATGAAGAGCTGTTAAAATTGCCATTGGAACCTTTCCAGATGAACCAAAAGCATTCTGGGTTTTGACTTTCTTCACATTGGAACATGAAGCCATTGCTCCCTTGTCTGTGAGACCTAAAATCTTTTCCTTCTTAGGTTCAGGCTGTGTTTATCCTTTGGCTCAGAGATGAATCCATTCATTGAAGAGTTTGTATTCCACTTGAAACTTTTCCTATTATTCCTATAAGCAAATATTTGTGTAAGGAGACTGATCACTTGCCATGACATTCACTGACCACCAGGGGCCGGAGTGGAAGGAAGGCCCCAGCTGGCAGCTGGAAGCCAGGGAAGGGAGGCCCCAGCCGGCAGCCAGAAGGCCCCGATCGGCCCTGATCACCAGCCATGCCTAGGGACCCTACCCGTGCACAAATTTCATGCACCAGGCCTCTAGTAACAACAGCAACAACAACAATAATAATAATAATGACAGTTATCATTTGTTGAATGCATACAATGTGCCAGGCACTCTACATTCTACATGTTCATTCCATTTTATTCTCACAACCACTCTAATAGCTAATAACTATAGATCTGAGGTTCAAGCCACAGGCATGTGTTTTTGAGCTTGAACTCTTAACTACTATGTCATGCTATTTAGTCCCTAAATGCTCCATGCCAACATGCTGGCTGATTTCATATCCCAGCAGCCCAACTCTATGTTATGTGCCTTCAACTTCTTTCCTGGTACATTTTTCAAGGCTCCCTTCCTGCCTATCCATGGTATGCTCCCTTTGTCTTACCTAAGGCAGGTGCTGGTTGTGAACAAATGAGCTGCGGAGACTCATCTTTACCAGGGCTGATCTCCAAGTTCACCTTGCTAGCTGAAATGAACCATTCTTCATAGATGGCACTCATGGAATTCAATAATAGGAACAAGAAGGTTCAAGTTTCATATAATGGGGTGGGACCTAAATCACTGTGGGTGGCTGACCTACCTCTAACATTTGTGAGGCCTTGGGCAAGAATGGCAAGAATGCTAATGGAGGCCCACATACCATTTGTCTAAATATTTAAAAGTATAACTCAAGCTAGTAAACTATTAAAGAAAGTATATTGTGTTCTTCATAGTGCCTTAGTGGGTCATGGGGTTTTTTGGGTTGTTTTTTTTAAAATATATTTTATTGATTTTTTACAGAGAGGAAGGGAGAGAGATAGTTAGAAACAGATGAGAGAGAAACATCGATCACCTGCCTCCTGCACATCTCCCACTGGGGATGTGCCCGCAACCAAGGTACATGCCCCCGACCGGAATCGAACCCAGGACCCTTCAGTCTGCAGGCCAACGCTCTATCCACTGAGCCAAACCGGTTTCGGCTGGTCACGTTTTAATTTAGAATTATTGAACTCTTTTAATTACTGGGCTCCGGAGAATTGGCCCCTAACTCAAGGGCTTCCCATGTTTTCCTACTGCTGGCTCTGCCCTTGCACACATGACTGTGGACCACCTTACAGCCACACATCCGAGCTAGCTTTCCCTCCCCAGTGGCCCCTTGGCTCTAGCGGTACCCACACTGGAGCTGTGGTCTAAACCCCCGAAGGCAGACCAAAGGAGGAGGCCTGCCTAGGATGTGGATGGAAAGCTCAGGGCTCTTGGGCAGAAAATTCCAGGGCCAGGGGCTAGAAAGGAGACCTTGAGGCTTGAGGAGGATCTGAGTACAGCCCTGATTACAGAACAGGGCTCAGGGTCAAGGCCCCTCTTACATAGATCTGGGATTGGTACTGATGGTAGGAGCCTTGAGTATACTCTTCCTGGGGCACAACTCTGACCCTTGGAACATTAATTTTGAATGATTCCAGTATTTGCCAAAGGGATGCAGTGAGGTGAGGTAGCAGTCTAAACTTTATAAAATTGCCATCCTTATGAGCTTCATGCCAATGGCTAAAAGTCACCTTCTCAGCCCCTGATGCCAACAAGATCAATCTGAAAGTTAATGCAGCTTAATATAATTTGATTGATTGCTTATAAAAACATTATATTCCCTCAAAATACGTTATTTTCGATAAATGGAAGGCTCCTCACTGCTTTCCTACATACAACACGACTTCATGCTGCCTCTTTCCAGAGTTCCTCTCTTTGAATATAGAAATTTGAATAATTTTTTAAAAATTTTACTTCACTTGAGTGTAAAAGCAGATGATCTCCTAAGATTAAAAGTTTGATGCTTAAATTTTCTAAATCTCAACAGCAAAACAATTGAATAAAGCCAGTACCTTGACACAGATGCAGAGTGCCTGTGGTTGGGATGGGTTGCTGGGTTGTGGGGTCTCGGTGAAGCACAGCAGGCCCAACTTCCACTGTTCTCTGGCCTGGAAGCTCTCAAACTCTTGCGTATCAGACTCACCTGGAAGACTTATCAAAACGCAGCAGAATGCTAGGCCCTCCCCTGAGCGTTTCTGATCTAGTAGGTCTGGGGTGGGGCCTGAGAGTCTGCATTTCTAATAAGTTCCAAGGGGGTTGCTAATGCTGCTGGTCTGGGGACCCCACTTTGAGAACCGCTGCTCTAGGTTTTGTACAGATGACTCATGTCCTGTATTCACAGCATGGCTTCAGTTTATAACTGTCCCCCTCCCACTTATTTAATCACACAATTGATAGACCATCTTCACACCAGGAGATTCAAATCAACAATGTAAGCAATTTGCATACCAGAAAAGAAAAAGTTGCCAATCATATATAGTTTTTCAAGTTAATGATTACTTCTAAAGGTCATAATGATAACATCTTGCTTCTTTTTAAAAAATATTTTTTTATTGATTTCAGAGAGGAAGGGAGAGGGAGAGAGAGATAGAAACATCAGTGATGAGAGAAAAATCATTGATCGGCTGCCTCCTGCACGCCGCCAACTGGAGATTAAGCCCGCAACCCGGGCATGTGCCCATGACTGGAATCAAACCCGGAACCCTTCAGTCCGCAGGCCGATGCTCTCTATCCACTGAGCCGAACCAGCTAGGGCACATCTTGCTTCTTATCCTTTTGTGCTACTAGGAAGACCATGGCCACTCCATTTCCGCCTGTAAACTTGTCCAACAGCAGTGGCACTAGCGGATGTTTTATGGGAATCTAATCTCCAAATATGCTGACTTTCATCATTATCCTAAATAACCAGAACACCTTTCTTCTGAATTTGTTATCCTAAATAACCAGAACACCTTTCTTCTGAATCTTCCTGATTCTATTTTCAGCATATTATTACCTCTAACAAAAATAGGTTCCCTCTCCATTTAAAGGACTAGTGCCTGTCTATGTGACTGGCCTCAGGCAGGACACGCGTTCCACACACAGGCCCAGGGTGTTTAAGGGAAGCACCTAGACAAACCGAGCAGAGCAGAGACCTGCCACCTGTTATATTTCTAAAGGATTGTTAAGCTCTGGAACCACACTGTCTATCTATCAGTCTAACCACATATATTCTTTTCTGTCCCCTAGTCTGTTCATGGCTCCTTTGTAGCCATTTGCTTTTTGACCACATCTGCCAATGGACAGCCCGAGTTCCTCAGGCAGTTTTGGTTGGAGTGTCTCCCTGCAGAACAGTGAGCCACGACCCAAAGGGAGACACAGTGTTTTTACGCACATCAACCCTAACTACATATTTACAAATAAATCAAAGGCATCGTTTCCGGTTACTCTCAATTTCTGTACACTGTGCACTAGAGACAGCTCATAACTTACACTTTACTAACATATTTAAATTCTCCAGTACCTTTTTACTCCTCTTCAAGGGAAAAGAAAAACATCTAAAAATAAATTTTAAAAATAAAACAAATCTTCTGTGACAGTTCCTGGCCTCTATCACATTGTACACTTGCGATATTTCTCAAGCTTTCGGGGATGCTCACTGATTTCACAGTCCGCTCCTGGCTCATATCCTGCATATTTGTTCTCCTTCTACTTAATAATCTGTTGCTAAGGCGTCATCACTGACTCAGCCTGCATTGCTGGCCATGACCTTTACCTGGACGAAAGCCTAGTGATCATGCAATGCCTGGTGTGTCCCTAACATACACTTAAGGGTGGGAGTCCCTCAGGGTAATATCCGATGAAAAGACCAGATTCTTCATTCATTTTGATGATTTCCAGAGGATTTTAGTCCACATATATTTCACTCGATCCGTTTTTCAGTCATAGTTTTCAAACTAAATTGTTTTGATATTAAATAAAAATCTATTTTGTTTACCAATACAGCATTTAAATTACCATCTCTTATTTTGTGAGTGACAATAATTGTACATAATTTATTAAATAAAAGTCATAGCCTATTTTGTGCTTTTTGTGTGTGGCCAATGCTTTTCATGCAAAGAATTGAGAACCCTAGTTGTCTCAGTTTAGGGAAGTCTATTGCAAGGCTTCTGGCCGCCGTTAGGAAACAGGGATACCAGGCACACAGCTGGGACACCAGGGGACACTGGAAAATCAAGTTCTGAAGCCTCGGGAAGAATGGGACTTGAACAGCCAGTCTTGTGGGGATTGGACCAGTGTGTCATTCAGAATACTTACACCTGTGACCATGCCGTCAGCTCCATAATTGCAGGGCCCCAGTGCAAACTGAATGTGAAGCCCTTTGCTCAAAAAACAGCTAAAAAATTTAAAAAACAAAAACAGTTAAAAAGTGCCATTATAGGTTCTAAAATCTAAAGCTTTTTTTTCTTCTATAGTCTCTCTCTCCACTTGTCATGATGTTTTTTTATTTGCTATTTAATGTCATTCTAAGTCAGCCGTGGGCAAACTACGGCCTGCGGGCCGGATCCGGCCCGTTTGAAATGAATAAAACTAAAAAAAAAAAAGACCATACCCTTTTATGTAATGATGTTTACTTTGAATTTATATTAGTTCACACAAACACTCCATCCATGCTTTTGTTCCGGCCCTCCGGTCCAGTTTAAGAACCCATTGTGGCCCTCGAGTCAAAAAGTTTGCCCACCCCTGTATCTAAGTACTAGTAAAGATGAAAGAAAAGATTCAAGACAGTGGTTGCTCAGGGAAAGGTGGCAAATGAGCATGGAAAGAGAAAAACAGAGAACTTTAACTTTGTAATGACAATTTTGTTATCAAATTATCAAATAAAATAAGTTAAATTAATAAACAAAATAAAATTTTATTATGAAGGAAGTTGACAGAATAAGTGAACTGAATGGATGTCCAGGGGTGAGACCATGCGTTTTCCAACACAGTGGTGATATATTTAGCATGCTCCAGAACCAATGCAAATAGACATACTTTAAATAAACATTGTTTAAATCATAGTCATTATTTAATTCCTGTTATTGAATATCATAAACTGTTATGTAATGTAAACAGCTCACATGTAATACAATGAGTCTTAGATTCTGGGAAACTTAAGATCTGGAGCGGGAAGGAGACTTACTTTTCACTGTTTACCCTTTGGCACAATTTGATTATTTATCTATATGCATTTTTATTTTTAACTTTAAAAATGGAAAGAAGATAAATGAGAGGATACTGTAGTACACCTTCTGCAAATGATAGACATGTAATCATTTTAGTTATAATTTAATATTACTATGAAATATATACACAGTTTTGTAAATCTACCCCATTGCTATAGAAACAGGTATAATATAAATGCTCAGATATATATGGATGTATGTATATATGCATGTATATGTATATAGATGTATGTATGTATATATGTACGTGTGTATATATGTATGTATATATATAGTAGATTTACATATTGAACAAAGCAGTCATTTTGTAGACTTACGCATATATACAAGAATGTCAATATTTCTGATGAAATAGTTTTGCATGTTTATATTTGCCGAAGGAAGTATATGAAAAAAATGACTAGGTTGTACTTTTTTGGGGGGGGAAGCACACAAGAAGTTTTTTAAAAAACAATTTCCAATGAAATAAAATTGACATTCTGATAAGAACTCTTTCATGGACTGTAATTACTTAGACCAACTTTTCATTAAACTAACACACTGCAATTATGTCATTCAAAGAGGGGAAAAGTCATCCTTAGAGCTTTTATCGATTATATTTTCTTTATGAAAAAATAAAATGACACCTATTTTTTCTTTTAAAGTACAGATTGCATTTATTGAGGAAATAGAAGTTGTAGTTAAGGAATTCTTTGCACCTGAATGTGAACAAGGAAATAGATTCAAAGCTCATTGTGCACTGATTGTAGTAATGAATGAATGGAAACAACCCCAATGTCTCTCAACAAAGGAATTTATAAAATACTATCCAGAACTTAAACTAAACAGGTTAAATCTTTATGTACTAACACAGCAAGAACTAAAAAAGTGTTGAATGAAAACTGCAGAAATAGTATGTAGCACAGATGTCATACAGGTGAAAATTTTAAATCTACAAAACAACTCCATATATTACCTATGGATCCAATTGTATGCAGTAAAAGTACATGAAACATATATGGGCTGCACTCCAAAGTCAAGAGAGTGGTTGCCTCAGGGGAGGGTGCACATGAGCATGGGAAGGGAAAAGGAGAGAACTTTAACTTTGTCTGTAAAAATGATTTTTGTTACTAAAGAAAATAAATTAAATTAATAAATAAAATTAAATTGTATTCTTAAAAAGGAAAGAAGAAGAATTGAAGCAAATATAAAATGTCAGCATTTGTTCATTTGGGAGGCTGGCTTATGGAAGTTTGTTATATTATCTATGATACTTCTCAAAAATTTTCATTAAAAATTCTATAAGCAAAACAAGAAAATGGATTGGCTCTGTATGCAAAAAAAATGTAAAAATGCCCTTAGTGTTATAAATTATTAGAATAAATAGTGCATGTAATAATTTGGAAAGTTAATGAGTATTTCTAAACAGTGCTCAGTTTTTATTTTGATTAATTGGAAGTTCCAAGGGAGTGGAAAAAGAAAACCAAAGGAAAAGAAAAGCAACAAATACAAAATATACTATATTTCTTTGAATGAGAAACCAACCATGATGCGGTATACCATTATTTTATGCACCAATAAGAGGGCAAGGTGGAGGGGAATATTGCCAATTATAGCTTTTAGATGTCATCAACCTAAAAATGGATCCAGATCGCAATTATGTAAATGTAAAGCAAATGCAAAGTGTAAAGCAAAACAAAACAACGTGAATTGGCAAAATGTAATAAGCTAATGGTCTGGATCTCCCATCCCAAATTAACTCAATAAAGAATGCACAGGATCTCTACTGGGGAAATTTATTAAAACTCTTTAATGAAAGAAGACCTAAATAAATGGTGATTGGAATGACTTCCTATTGTAGAGATTCTACTTCTCCCCATATTAATATATAAATTTAATGCAATTCCAATTAAAATTCCAGGGGAGGTTTTCAAGAAGCTTATTTTAAAGTTTATATGAAGTAAATAAAAGTGTCAGTAAAGCAAATTTGGAAAAGAAGGGGAAAGAAAGGCTGTATCAGTAAGAAATGTATTTACAAATATCAGGAAACCCTACTGGAGGGGCTTACATAGACAGAGGGTGATTTGATTCATTCATTAAGCCCAGAGGCAGTCTTGATACTGACAACTAAACAATGCTATCAGTGACCCAAGCTCTACACTAAAAGTTTTCCTGTCCTACCACTCTGAATATATAGACCTTTGACCCTATGCTTGTCACCTCAGAGCACTATAGGCCTCAGATACATTCTAGGCAAGAAAAAAAGTAGAGAAGAGATGAATGGCTTTCTTGTGGTAATCTTTATAACTTGAGGGGAAAACACTGTCCTTAGAGACTTTTGCCTCCACCTCATTATTCATTACTGTAGCACATGGCCAGCCCTAGCTGCAAGAGAAGCTGAGGAAATGAGTATTTATGACTAGGCATATTGCTGCTCCAAATAAAATTGGGGGTCTGTTTATGAAAAAGAAAGGGAGAATGGATATTGAATCCATAATTAGGAGAATCTGCTATAAGAGAGGACTTATTGTTCTAGTAATAAACAAACAATCAAATAAACCATCAGTGGACTTTGGGCACAAGTCAAACAAACTGATCATGGAATAGAACAGGATAAGATAGGGTGGAATGAGATGGGGTGGGATGGGAGTGTTTGGAATGGAATGAAATGGAATTAAATAAAATGGAGGGGAATGGAGTGGAATAGAGTGTAGTGGAATGGAATGGAGTGGAGTGGAGTGGAGTGGAGTGGAGTGGAGTGGAGTGGAGTGGAGTGGAGTGGAGTAGGATAGATGGGATGGGGATAGAGTAGAAGAATAGAATAGAATAGAATAGAATAGAATAGAATAGAATAGAATAGAATAGAATAGAATATTCAAACTACTTGTGGGGGGGGTTTTATAGAGGTGGCCCCACAAATCAGCAGAAAAGGATGAGTTGTTTAATAGATGGTATTTGGAAAACTGGTCCATTGTATAGAGAAAAATAAAGTTGAAACTTTATATATCATATAGATATTACCACATATATAAAGATGACTTTCAAATGAATAAGACCTACCTACATGTGCAAGGTAAGGCTATAAAGTGAATGGCAGAATATGTAGGGGTGAGGAATGACTTCTAAAGATTCCAAGAGTGTAAAAAATAAATATGACTATAGAACAGTGATGGTGAACCTATGACACGCATGTCAGAGGTGACACGTGAACTCATTTTTTTGGTTCATTTTTCTTTGTTAAATGGCATTTAAACATATCAAATAAATATCAAAAATATAGGTCTTTGTTTTACTATGGTTGCAAATATCAAAAAATTTCTATATGTGACATGGCACCAGAGTTAAGTTAGGGTTTTTCAAAATGCTGACACACTGAGCTCAAAAGATTCGCCATTACTGCTATAGAATATTAAGGATTTTATTCAATAAAGGATGCAATAAATAAGATTTATAGTCAGTTGACCATTTGGGAGAGCATATTTGCAATATTTACAACTGACAAGGGATTAATATTCAACAGTGCTTTCTATTCAATAGAACTTTCTGTAACGTTGGAAATGTTCTCTGCCTGTGGTCTCCAATATGGTAGCCCCCACCCGTATCAGGCTACTGAACACTTAAAATGGGGCTAATGTAACTGAGAGCTAGGTTTTTAATTTTAATTAATGTAAATTGAAATAGCCACATGTGGCTAGTGGTCACCTCACTGGACAATGCAAAACTAGAGTATTTAAAGACTTCTAGCAAATCAACAAGAAAAATACAAGTTTGCCCAATAGAAAAATATAAATATGTTGACAAAACAGGAAGCCCCAACAGCTAGCACTTATATGAAAATATCTAAAAATCACAAGTAATTAGAGAAATACAAATTAAAATCATAGGATGTACATATTGCTAAAGGTTAGAAAGTCATGCAACACCAAATAGTGCTGAGGCTGTGAGGAAAAGCCACCCTCATTTACTGCTGAAAGTTGAGGGTCCTTTTTGAAAGACAACCTGGGAAGATTAAGTATGCATATATCAA
The DNA here is from genome assembly GCF_963259705.1 of Myotis daubentonii. Classification (NCBI taxonomy): domain Eukaryota; kingdom Metazoa; phylum Chordata; class Mammalia; order Chiroptera; family Vespertilionidae; genus Myotis; species Myotis daubentonii. The sequence goes on from NC_081846.1 coordinate 46,000,291, forward strand.
ATAACCCATCTCACTTTCCCTAAAACAGCTCACACACAGGTCAAGAAGGTACATGTTCAAAGATGTCCATCATGATTTTGTTTATGATGGTTGAGATTTAGAGACAATATAAACTCATCATGGTGAAAATGGAAAATGAAAATGCAGTGAAGGCATGCTCTGGAGTACTCTGCTACAGTCAGAAATAACGAACCAGAACTACATACAGCACTAAGACAGAGCATAAAAACCTGGCGTTTGGTGAGAGAGAGAGAGAAAGAGAGAGAGAGAGAGAGAGAGAGAGAGAGAGAGAGAGAGAGAGAGAGAGAGAGAGAGAGATTAATTGACATGTGTTGTATAATCCTATTAACTCACACAGCAACTATTATATTTCTCAAAGATGCTTACATATCCAAGGACAAATACCAAACATATTATTCTTGGTAGCTATGGGGGGAGGGGGAAAGAAATCGAGGAGCAGGGATGAAAAGAGTAAAGAGAGAGTCCTGCTGCAAAGAGCAATGATAATATACCATCAATGAAAGAATATGATTATCTTAACCCTCTGCACCTGATGTCCAAAGGCAAAAGGATCAAAATGAGACCTGGCCTAGCCAGTGTTTCTCAGTGGTTAGCATATCAGCCCAAGCACCAAAGGCTCTCAGTTTCGATTCCTGGTCAGGGGCACATACCTGGGTTGCAGGTTCAATCCCTAGCCAATCGACATGTCTCTCACATCAATGTGTGTGTGTGTCTCTATCTCTATCTCTATCTCTATCTCTATCTCTATCTCTATCTCTATCTCTATCTCTATCTCTATCTCTATCTCCATCTCCATCTCCATCTCTCTCTATCTCTATCTCTATCTCTATCATCTCTATTTCTATCTCTATCTCATCTCCATATCCATCTCCATCTCCATCTCTATTTTTATCCCTATCTCTATCTCTATCTCTCTCCCTCTGCTCCTCCCTCCCTTCCACTCTCTCTAAAAATCAATGGAAAAAATATCCTTGGGTGAGGATTACAAAAAAAAAAAAAAAAATGTGGCCTGGTACCTGAATTTCCTGAATCTTCTGATCACTATCCATGGCGTTTATTTTTATACTGTGCATATTTTATAAGCTAAATAGAAGCACATTTTGTGTTCTGTTGCCTCTTTTATGCCAGTGCTTGCTTTAAACACAAGCATGCTTATAATTCATTATACTGGGCTCTGCTGATTTCTATGAACTCCACCAGCTGCAATTGCTTTTGCTCAACAGACTGTTTTATGTTCCACTCCAGTATCTCCTAAAGAACATAAGGCTTTGTGAAACCTATTACAGACATTACCTGAATATTGAATTGAAACTGTGAGAACTGCAGAGCAAAAGGGCCAAGAACAGAGCCCATGACAACT